>NW_027438262.1:0-303223 GCF_000715075.1 Nicotiana tabacum
ATTTATTTTATATGATTCAATCACCCCCAAGCAGGTGAACCCGTGGATGTAACCTATGTTCGAACGTTTATTTACCTCAATGCCACCATTGACTTATAATGTATGGATCATATGGTGGTATAGTGAATACGTACAACCCCCCGGAGTATTATTAAGAGCATGTAACCATTATATAATTTCACAATAGTCATATTTGGAGAGCAATTTATCCAAATTCTCTTTCTACATCGGGATCTATATAATACTATAGTCATTCAACCTACAAACCTTGGAAGGCATACTTCATATAGACTCTTGAAACTTTGGAAATCCAAAGAAATATATATACACTTAACCTAAATGCCACATATGGATATTCTCTTTATACCCAAATCGTATTAACGATAATTAGAGCATAATGAATTATAGTGAACTAAACTGACTATGACTGATAACTAAATGTTCAATCACCAATTCTTATATAAAGAGAATAATATACGTACAGCATATAGGTAACATACTAACATAGGTTACCTAATAGGTGAATATAATTATACCTATGATACCACACGAGTTTATGGTACTCTTAGTCAGTTCATATAATCTATGGTACTAAAGAATTGAGGTATTTTTATGACTTGTGTGTTAAGAGGTCATAGAAAAGCCTATTTGCTCAATTATATTGCCTTCATTAGGTCACAATATTATTGAAATTAGTTAACTAAATTCGAATTAAATATTATAATTAGTATAATAGAATATACTAATTATATATATCTATTATACAATACTATTGATCTATACATATACTTATATCATATAGTAATATATGATATTGTATAGGCATTTAATTACATAGTAATTTAACAAATTTATCTTAATGTTGGTATACTTATGTAAACACTATAGGTTACTATAATTACTTATAAGTTATATATAATTATTCGTCATTTATAACCTATCAACATAACCTATTATTCACTTGTTCATATATTTAATTTCATAGACCTATCCTAAACCAATTTTCGGACCCAAATACCAACCCATACCTCAAAAAACCTTGGCCCATATAGAAATCAGATTTTATCCACACGAGGTATAGTCTATTATACTATTATAACCTATTATATAATAGTACCAAATAATATTATATAATAACTATAATGGGTAATACATAACAATATGATATACATATAATGAATTTTCAAATAGCACGTGGTTATATAACAAATTACTAACTTTCTAAATCAAATACTAAATATGATCGGATGCTATATCTAACTATATCCGATCATTATAGCATATACTATATTAGGTACTCTAATCATAAGTGTAATAGTACGATAAGATATGGGGAAAAGTTTAATGATTAGGCTATAACCAATATATACACATTGTTTAGGTTATTTAAGGTATGGCCATAAGCATATAATTACTATATACTATATGTATTTGTAATGATATATTATGGTTACCTAGTGACCTATTAATATCTTTCAATGTAATTATATGATTCAATACAATACTTTTTTAAGACTAAGTATGTTATATAATACATGATTCTACCTAACAATTTCATATATCGTAAGTTACTTAACTAACACTAATGATACCAAATGAGCTGAAGTTGATAGGTCACGAACAATCATAACCTCACTACACTATATTTAATAGATAATTAGTTGATATACAATCATAATAATATATATGATACATTAGTTATAATACTAATCATATTTATTCCATATAATAGTATAGATATAATCTATGACCACTAAATCATATATTAGTGTATATATATGATTCACATATTAAATTAGCAATATTTTATTGAACCTTAAGTATACAACATAAATAAGTATCAATTCATCTAATACCAGTTACAATGATTACTTTCGAACCTAACTTATATATTATGTCGGGTGGTTGAGTGTGAGTTAATTACCGATTAATCAATATTATATAGATTATGATGAATTGTGAATTATATTAGCTTATAATTCATTATGATTAACTATTAATAGATTTAATCATAATTGTAACCTATACATATTAATTCTTATTGGTTATTTGTTTAGTTTAAAATAACCCAATTTGATAAATCTATACCATTAACTGATTATATTCAGTTAATGGTAATTACTAGATGTTACTATAATTATATATAATTAGTAATTGTATATCCTTATACGTATACACATGACTATTATTTCCTATTCAATATATTACATAAACAATCATTATCCCATATATGAATTATAACCTATTATTTATATATAAATGACATATATTACATATTAATATTATTATTATAACTATTATAATTACCATAATATTATATCATAATGTATCTATTAATCATATTACTATCCATAATAGTAATAGGGACAAGTTAGGAAGGAATATAATAACCAGGAACTAGAGCACATGAATTAGTCTATCACGAGAATGCAAAATAAAGTAGGGATATCATCTAAGGACGAGCAATCATTTCAAGTAATAATCTTATATAATCTGCTTGGGGGTTAATAGTTATCATATGACAATATTAATATCATTCAGTTTACTTATAATTAATACAACTTCTACTCGTAGGGAATTAGTATTGTATACCTATAATTTATATAGAAATATATAAATTATATATATGAATAGTTAATTAATATACTATATAGTATAATATAGTATATTATATTATACTATATACAATATAATATAATAATTACTATATGGTTATATAGTTTAAATATGATTAGGATATATGATTATAGCTCATTTAAGTGATTGAGTATGTAATATGGTAATATCCTCTTAATGATAACTAGTGCTTAACCATATAATAGCATATTATTTAATCTTGGACACATAATATACCATGTACGATAAGGCTATTAGTATTGTACTTATAGTTATATAACCTAATCAATACATATAATTAAATATTGGTATGATTATTATACATATAATTAACATTAGATTGTGTATATATTCTAGATTAAACTAATACACAATACATTACTATATTATAACATATTTAATAGATAACAATTAATTTATTATCTATGGGTTATAAGCATAAAGATATATATTATAACCTATATCATGATTAATATTTATCACTTATAACAGAGATGATTATTGGTATTATCTTATGTATTAAACCTATAATGATATTAACACTTATACTTAGGGTAATATAACAGGTAGTGATTAATATTTAATCAATTATAATATATTATTTAAACCTGATATTAACGTATATGTTTAGTTACTAATGATATACGTAATTAAGTTGGTATAAATAGCATAATGTATATCTATACTATCCTATTATGTATTAGTATAGGTAATAATCATACCTATACATGATAAGTAAATGATGTGTATCATAGGTATTCATATTATATCAATTATGTATGCAAATTAGATATATTATAATTTATTGTAATATATGACCACTAAAAATATATTATAATGAGCTATAATCATTAACTGACTTATATCATACCACTATTAAATATTGGTATTATTTGGTAGTAATTTATACCAAATAATTATCTAGATATTACATAATTAGTTATTATACCATGATATAGGTTATAATATATATCTTTATGCTTACTATTATATGAAATAACCTAAATTATAACCTATTATTTAATATACTAACATACTATAATACGCAAATATGTATAATATGAAATCATATTTATATCCAAATTATAGTTAATATACTGAAAATATATGGTTACTGGTATAACAAATATATGTCAATTACTTATGATAGGTATATACCATATAATACTCAGTTAGTAATAGTAAAATTGATATATACTTAATACACTTGTAATGGTGACATAGTATGTACGGATAAAAGTGATCAATTACTAATAATTAGTAATATAATTTATTTGGTAATTATATTAAGTAATTGGTTAATAATGTACATAATCCATATATAGTATTGTAACTGTATTATTCCAGTTATTAGACAATTTGGTTAATCATATGAACATATTACTAAATGTATATAATAATTATATCCTAATTATTACATATTATAGCATGTTAATTAACTATTATAGTGATTAATTTCAATAATAGGTATATATGATTGGGTATTAATCTTGGTTTCTATAAGCATGGTATTAAGTCTATACTCATAGTGACAATTAAATACACTATATATGTCATAACTATAGGTTCTGGTATAATATCTGTATATTTAACCTATACATTTTTAATATAGCATTATACATATTTATAAACAATTGTATGCAAACTAATATGAGAATTGATATACCTTAACATTAGTAAGTTTAGTTCAATATATACTTAACCATATATAACCGTAATGTATTATACTATTATAGAGATAATAATAGTCAATACTATAATTAATGAATCCATTATAATTTAGACTCATCAAGGGTATATATAAATAATAGTATTGTTAACCATATCATCTGAGTATTATAGGTAAACAATATAATCTAACTTAGTTATAAATATATATGGTATATAATCAATTCATATTATCCAATAGATGTATGGGTAATATGGAATTTGGGTATATATATATTAGTATTTAACATTATATTATATAATAGTATTATATTATTGTATTATAATCATGCCCTATAACTTATCATTAACCTAATTGATTTATACTATCAATTGATAATATACCTATAATCTATCATTACTATCATATTTATATTTTAATCTTAATCTATTAATATCTTAATTATGATTATGGATATCAAATAATATTAGTGTATATATGTATAACATAATTAATATGTTATATACATAAATATAAATGATATTTACGTATCATTTATACTTGTAACCTGTACTAATATATAGTATAAATTACCATAATAATGTACAGATATTAATGGTATATAATCTGTACATAATTATTAGTTATGTTACCTATACATAACGGTCAGTAGATACATTGTTACATATATTCACATAATCATACATAGTATATTTGACAAGTATGATCATTATATAATGAATACTAATAATGATATAGATGATATCTGATTAATTATCAACATAATATAACAAAATTGTATTAATTATGTAATAACCATTTAAATACTGTAAGATATGATATGATAATACTATATTACCATGATGATACTCATAATATATCATGATGATACTCATAATTATTTTCATGACTTACTATATAACTATAAATATTATAACCTATTTATATTTAATAGTAATATGGACGATAGTTACAATATTGATAGTTAACTAGTATACTTATATATCTTATCAATAGATATCTAATATATTAGTGTATGTTATACCATACACTAATGTACAATATGTATTAAGTACATTGTATATCTATATTACTTATGGTAATTAATAAATAATTTGAGTAATGCACATTATTATTATATATGCTAATATAATGTTCCCATTATAGATAATTGCATATAAATATCATATGTATTATAAATATCTGTTAGCAAGTATATGAATATTGATCACTATATTCATATCACATTACTATGATATAAATAATTTGGGTATCTTAATATAGGTATACCTCAAGTATAACATAATATTATATTAATTACGATATATTTATAGTAATTAATGGTATATTATACAGTAATATGGTTTATACTAGTATATAGTGAATTGGATACTTAAATATTATGAGGTATGAATACTTATAATAATATGATATAAATATTATGGTATACTAATTACATATAGTATGATATTTATTGTCATCTAAGAGTACTATGGTATCAATACAATTACTTGGGTAATATGCATAGATTATGCACGTGGTTATTATAAATTACGTAATAATATCTCTATATACACATATAGTGGTATTCCGTGTTAACCAATAGAACTATAGGTTATTGGTGTCACGAACTGCTCTTATGATTATAATATATTAATGTGTTATAAGTAACCTATAACAATATCCTTAAATATTAGTTAACTTATATAATTATCTTATGGATAACACATACAAGCATAGTATAATTATCCCATATGACCACAAGTACCAGATTGAGGCTAAGCAGATAATATATTAATATATTATGGTATAATTAATATAAGTATATATAATTATCATAACTATAATCTGATATAGTTTATAATGTAATTATAGTGGAGTTATATTATTCCTCTAATATATTATTAGTATATATTGACCATATATCATGTTATAATTATTAGATATATTATAACACTAGTATAGACCAATAACCTATATAGTAATCTATATGAGCATAGGAATTTATCACAATACTATACCTATATGGTAATACACATATGAGTTAATAATATCATTACTATATACTAGATTAATATGTATCATCCTTATTATTGCTATACATGATATTGATAGTATCATATATCTAACAATTACTATCTTAGGTAACTTGTTATAATATATTTAGATCATAACTTATTTACTAACAACTAATTATCATATGATTAACTAATAATAACCATGGGGATAATATTATCATACCTAATTAAATATATACTATTATCTTTTACCTATTAGTTTATTATTCATATTAACTATTACGTATATTAATAGTTACATATCAATATGGATAACTATGATTATATGGTAAACCATAATATCTATAGTATAATTATATATATATATATATATATATAATACTTTATATATATAATAATATTATATAAAGTGAATATTATGTAGTATATGATAACATTGGTATAAATAGTAATAAGATATCACAATGTATATTAACCTAAATGGATACACTAGATAATTATTGGTTATCTCATAATTTAATCAATATTATGTTATGTCCAATTATGCACATAAATAACCTATCATATGGTTAATCTAGAATAATGTATTGTGTATTTTCATTAAATATTATTATATGTATAGTATGTTAATTATTTTATATAACATACTATATGATATACTATAACCTTAAGTTTACCTATAAGTGAATACATCTGGTATTACGTATAATCTATAACTATATAAACTTATATTTGATTAATTCGACAATAGATTAAGATATTATAAATTAAATATATTACCATAAGTAATTATATTAACTACGTTAATATAATAATATGAGTATATTATATAATCATGTTATTGACAAATCTAAATACTCAACATTACACGAAGTAATATCATAATTAGTTAATTATAAGTATAATTTATTATCATTAGATTTTGGGTTAATATCATGTTACATATAATTGGTTATCATTATAATATTATACATTATTTTATGACCATAGGTATTATTGTCAATATATGAAATATCGATGTAAGAGATACATTACTTCCTAACACAATCCATATAGTATATTACCATGTTATTATAGATACCCATACATTATTCTCTAAATGTATATAAGATTACTAAGCCATTATATATAAATTATATGGTGAGAGAATGAAATTACTATGGATATTTATAGATGATAAATATCCATACATATATTAGTAATTAAATTTATGTAGTGATGATATGAAATCATTATTAGTTTATATTAAATTAGATAAGATGATATTGTTGAACATACTTATAGTGGATATTATGAACTAACACCATAGATATAATTATACCAATTATATTATCCAACATATACGTAATAATTATTATATATGTCAAGAGGATGATCATCTTATATAATATGAACACCCAATATCTAATAATAATTATGATATGATTATCACTTATATATCATAATATACTATATTATGATATATAATTCTCTCCACCATCACTTATTTAGTTTTATGGTCATAATACAATGAATTGTGTATGTAACTATAATCTCTCCATCATATAATATCTCAGTACCTATAATATGAGATAACTATTAAATTATAGGTACTTATGGTTATATTCACCCAATTATAATAGGTGAATATAATTGTACCTATAATAACACTATTATTATACCACATGGTAACTTAAAATTTGGTATCGTAAGCATCAGATGGGGAAATATATGTTGGGTATAATATTCCTATCATAGGTATTATATACCAATATTATTAATGCGGTTATAATATGTATGACATATTTAGGCACAGTATACTAACCATTATCATTATATATACATATTATATCTGGTATCATATATAGTATAAGTTATAATATATAACTTATACTAGTGTATATATTTGATACAACATATCACCAATTAACCAATTGGAATAATCATTTATAATATGACCAAATTTATATACTAAAATTAAGATAAATTTGTTACATGGGAAGGTATTATCAGATCATACCTTAGGGAAGTATTGAACAATTCCGATAGTATGGCTGTTAAGAGTATTTGTAAATGGGTACCATAAATGAATGCTCATAAATGTATAAATTATACAATTATGGTCATAATTAACTCCGATAGTTATCTGACCTTTGGTATATTATAGTCACCAATTAGGTTAAATTATATAGTATTTTGTAACCAACTTAAGTAATATTGTACCATCTCATATATGCATACTATTATCTCATTATAGTAATATTGACTTATACCTATTATGGTTGTATAACAAATTGTACCTATACGTATTTATCAATAATATTAGCTTTATATTATATGGTAATTATACTAGTGATATATGTATATTTATTATGTACTTATTATAGTATATTATACCAAGTAATGAATACATCATACTATTAGTTAATATTACTTGAATAATAATGATATAGATAATATAAAATATCAGGTGATATAATAGTAATTTTATTATGGTTATTGTATTATATAATTATAGTATAATAAGTAATATAGGTAAATTATATCATATACTCAAATACGTATAACATAATCAGTATATCAAATACACAGTCAATACCTATTAGATAAATATACTATATAGTCTTATATGTAATAAATGTCATAACATTAGTTAATACCAATATGATATGTATCATAGTTTATTTCAGTCTATGGTCATTAATTAATGTGACCATGTATTAACTGTATGATCCCAATGTAAATTAATACTATGTGCATATAGTAATATAAATCACAAGTTGATAATTAAAAATATATATTATCATGTATATTAATATATTATGGTATCCACATATAAGTGAATTATCTCATATTAATAATATAAGATATAGTTATTGATATATAATTTATACTTAATATCATTTATATATGGGGTAAATATAATTATATATAAGCATTATCTTATATATGGTAATAGTATTAATATTAATATATTTGTTATAATTAACATATATTTAACCTAATATGATTATTGACATACTAATATAAGTAATAGACTAATTTCACAATGACCTATTTATTCAATTAATACTATAAGTTTTATGTATTTAAACTAAATATCTAGTGTTATAATATCATATAACTTATTACTATGATCATATAACTATAGTATATAAATGACACTGATATTACATAATTATAATTATGGGATATATAATGCAAAATATAGGTATAATAGTATATACCGATAATGTATTCAATTAATATATTGAATTATGTACCAAGTTAAATATACTCATTATTAATTAGAGTTTTATAGTAATTAATAATATAGTAATTTGCATAATGTAAATATATGTAAATTATATATGCTTATTATATATTTAATAGGATATTATTTAATCTTGGACACATAATATACTATTGTCATATTAACCTATAGACTTAAATAATACATATTTATATATCACATAAATATATATTATATCACAATATCAACCTATATATATATAGTTACCTATAACCATATATTATGATATACTCTATATATGGTTATATAGAGTATTATATACTATGATTATTACTTATAATAGTTACTATATCATAATAATCATATGATTTCACTATGATAAGTTATGTGAAATATTAGTAATAGGTATACAATTAGGAATATCTATAGTAATCATATAGATACTTAGTATATTAACCAAATAAGAATATAGGTAATTATACTCTATTTAATTATGCATTAGTGTATGGTGATAGTTATATTATTACTATGTATACATATGTATAAGTAAGGATATACATAATATGTATATCAAATATCTTATAATCATTATATGATAAATATTAAGATATATTATGAATATTATGATTAATATAAATGTTAATATCATATAATATGATAACTTACATTGATAATCTATACGTATAATAGTTAATTATACGTACTATGGTAAGTATAATAAAACATAGTATATAACATATAGTATACTATGATTATTGTATTTATCAGTTAATATAATTTTATAATTGAATATTAGTATTATATTAGTATACATATTATATCATAAGATTATGATATAATATTATGTATAATCATATAAGGAATAATACTAAATTTATTAAGTAATATATGTAATAATATAGTGTATATAATTATACTATATTACATAATAGACTACCTATAGATACACTTGTAACCTACAATAGGATATTCTAGATATCCTATAGAATATCTAGGATATCTAGTATAATACCTAGACATTATAATATGAACTTATCTAACCTATAATAGTATATTTATTTAAATAATATAGTATCTAATACAATACTATGATAATATGTTATTATCATAGTTATTATAACGTATATCTACTTTATCCATGTAAAATAATATATTCATATAATATGATATAACTTATATGTAATACAAGATAATTATAATATTATATATTTTAATATATACAATATAATCGTTTATTTATTAATATCCATAATGATAACACATATGGATGTATAATTATTATTAACATTGATTAGTCATATAAATATCTTTATAAATATATTATGATATAACTAAATATTAACCTATATTATCATAAGAGATATATGATTATTACCTTAGTTATAACTATTAGTAATTTATATAGACTATTTACACCAATAATCATAGTTATATAACTAATATACGTATAGTTATTATGATATGATAAGTTGGTATTACATAGGTAAATACCTAGTTATTTACCTGTATTATAATGGCATCAATGGTATATGCCATTATAATTATATTTATAATTGATCTATAAATATAACTTATATTTATAATTATACATATTGTATATAATAACTAATTGATTAATAATATGGACAAATGATTAGTATAAACATTAAATTATCTAATTATCATATTATTATAGTATTATTAATACATTAACACATACCCTATAACCAATAAGAATATAATACCATGTACTATCATTATACTATAGTACATGGTATACGTATATTTATTATACAATAACGTATAATATATCATATGATTATGTATGATAATATGATATGTATACCATTTTAATCAAGTATATACCTATATAATCTTGTTATACCTAATGACATATTATATGTTCATGTATTATCACAAGTAATAATATCAACTGATGATAATGTAATTAACTAATTTAATATAATTCATAATATTAATAGTAATAGATATTATCCATAACAATATGTATTTGATGATAATATTCACCATAATTAGTTATATGGTTAATTATATACAATGTTAGTATTAACCATCATGGTTATATTATATGATTACTATTATGATATAATTATACTATCATAATTTATGGTATATACTATGATATGTTAATATTATCAATATGATAATACTATTAAGATATCTATGGTTAATATAATGTGTACCATTAATAATATATACTGATTAACTGTAAGATTATTAGTAATATACCATATATGACTATTACGATTAACATATTTTATAACTATAGTATAAGATACTGTAATTATACCTATCAATAACACTATTGTCATATACGTATATGAAATATCTTATAATCTACAGTTAATATTAACCTTATAGTCATATAGGTTAATATAATTATTATTCATATATGACTATATTACTATAATTATATTTATGTATATACTACATCATACAATTATCAGATATATTTATCCATGTAATCAGTTAATGTAAATTACACATTATGATATCTGATTATTACCATTAAAAATAATATTATTTGTAACCATAATTATGATATACATATATTATGAACTATCAGAAATTACATCAGAAATTATAACTTTGTTGATATATTATCTGATAACAATTGTATAATAGTATACCATAATTATACATAATATAGAATTTATACCATATCAATAGATAAATATTATACATCATTATATGAAAAATACCTATATACGTTAATCAATACATTATAGTATAATTATATGAAAATCTAATGCCTATAATATTATAGTATAAAACCATACATTTAGGTATAATTATCATATATGTTATGATTAATAAATAACAAATATTATACGTATTAAAAGTATAAATTATCAATAGTTATATCATATGTTATAGTATAATTAACGATAATTTATATAAGATGTATCACATACCATACTTATAAGTGATCTATATTAACTTATATTATCATATTATAGGTTACCAACTATTAATTAATATCATCTTTAGTTTACATACATATCAACCGTATAATAGGTAATTATATTTATTTGTATAACTATAATTTATTATTACCAATACCACTGTGTCATCTGATAGATTATAACAGATGAATTATTATGATACCTATAGTGTATATAGTCTATCAATAATTCATATTACCTATAATATCTAATTAATTATAGATATTTATATAAATATCTTATAATGTTCATACGTATTGGTGATCATTAACTATATACGTATTAAGTAATGTTATCATTACCTATATCCGTACACTAATTACGTATGAAATTGGGTCACTACACCATATGTATAATGGTATGTTGACTTACTAAGATGAATGATGTGATGTAAACCTCACACATCATTCATATGGAAAACATATATATATTTTATCTCACATTTATATAAATTAGTGTAATACCAATATAGTATTAACCTATAAGTATAATTTACTTATAATGTTATGGATATCCTATTATTGTATATCATATACAATAATGTTGCTGAACTATATACATATAATTCAACATTATATAAATATTCATGATAATAGTATTTGTGATATATAGTAAACTATATGATCATTAGATATACGTAATTTATGGATATATTGTATATATCAGGTATTATAAATATCATACACTTATATAATATGACCATAAGATGGCACATAAATATAGTAATACATTACATGGTATATAATATAGTAAATTGTTACTAACAAATAGGTATTGATGGCAATTTTATCATAAACTTGTTAGGATATAGTATATAAATACTATATCTGATAATAAATGACTTAATAGGTATTAAATTATAAGATAAGTAATATGGTAATTATATAATAGCATATATTTATTGATACTTAATGTTAGTAATGAATACACATATACCTAATTATAGTAATACCATATATCAAAGGTTAATTTATACAGTTATGATCTTAATGTAGTGATGATATGAAATAGTACATATCTATTTTACCTATCTTATGTATATAATTAATATAATGTATACTATAGTTAATGATATCTGCTGATAATTATAGTTAACCTTATTGTTAATAATAGGTTTAACCCATAATATGATATTTACCTATATATAGTATGTTATTAATTAATAATATGTGCCATCTTATGATCATATTATATAAGTGTATGATATTTATAATACCTGATATATACAATATATCCATAAATTACGTATATCTAATGATCATATAGTTTACTATATGATAATTATAGTGATAATATAATATAATATTATTGGTATCTATTACAATTAGTAATTATTGGTTCATTATTATATATACATCAGGGTAATAACTAGTATTATCATACTAAATATACTAATATAGTATTATACTTCCGTTAACATATTATTAAGTATATTACTATATAATAACAGATATTAAATTATATCATATAATTATATTGTATACTTATATGGTATATTATCTATATAAAGGCACATATGATTGGATTATAAATACGTAATTATATTAATGGTATATAATTTAATGACTAATTTAACTCATAATTAATAGTAATAAAATCTATATACAATATTATAACCTATATATATAGTTATACATATATAATCAGATATAGACTACTATTAACTATTAATAGTAGCATTACTTAATGATATTTATTGATAATATTATATAAGCATAATTTTATTAATTAATATTGATAATTATCTAATATAGGTTATTATAGTTAATTTACCATGTAATAATGATATACTAAGTCAGTTTATACAAGTTATCATATAATGCCTTTGCATATATTACATAAATATATCATCATGTACATTACCTCAAGTTATGATTAGATTTGTGATAATTAACCTTACATATTATTTATGTAATCTCTATGGAATTAGTTTCCATATTTATTTGATAATCAATATGTTAATTTAATGGTGTATATATAATTAACTCAATTATGTAATGTATTACCATATAATATATGCATTAGTGTATCATTATATTGGTATATTGTAATGATACACTAAAACATATTTATGAATTATCCATACATTGTATATCCATAAGTATATTAATATATTATACTTATGGTATTAATAATCTATATAGGTATGGGGATATGTATTAATTATCCTATAACTTAATCATATGGATATAATAATATAGGTATTATATGACATTGATTATCAGTATCATTAATACGTAAATAAACTATGATTATATACTGATATATGATATTAATATATAGTTATAATGATTATAGGTATATATCAAACATTGTAATATTATTGTTAAATATAAATTTAGGTTAATTTGGGTTATTATATAATATAATATTATATACACATATAATATTACTAATACACTGTTAAATAATAAAATGTTCATCATATTATGATCGTATCCACCAATGACATAATAGGGCTAACTATCACCATACACTAATGTATTATAACTAATAACTATATTAGTTAATTGTTATTAACTAATCCAAATAATATTAACGTATGTTACCGGAATATACTCCTATACCTCTTTACAGTGGCTTTCTTGGGTGGGGTGCAGACCAAATGTTCAATAAATGATTCAAGTGTATAACATATTTAACAGGTAAATATTAAGGGATGTGTCAATAATTATATGTGATTACATAAATATACTACCCAATGAGGTTTATAGCTAATAATATACATAGCTATAATATAGTATTATAATAATATATGTATCCATTATATATTATTATGTAAACTATAATATATATCAGTGATTATATACGTATATTAAATATCATTATATTTAATATACTATAGTATAAGGTATATATTATCATATGTCAATTACTAAGTACCTGATATACGTATATTATTATTATACAATGTTGATATACGTGTAAACATAGTATTAGCATAAATTATTACATATATGGGTACACCATATTACTAGCATATTATAGCATACACTATAATTAGTATATATTATACTATATAGTAAAACACTTGAGATAGTTAATACCATTTATTATATATACTATACTAATAGTATAATTAATTATATATGTACTAGTATAATACCATTTATTATATATATGACCATAGTATGTATTTAGGATATTTCACATAAGTTAATATGGTTATTATAATTATGATAATTAATGATTACAATATAGTATATATTAAATAATTATACATAGGCAATTATAGCATTGTTATCATCAATATAATCTATATATTAATATACATAATATGCAAATATTGATATTATAATATACAGTGTACCCATAATAATCATACATATCTAATTAATATAAGTCAACTAATAGTAATATCATAAATATGCATAATAGATTAACTAATTAAGGGTAATATTATTATACACAATATTATACTATGGATATTATATGATATTATGGTATTTTAACATACGGTTATGATCAACGAAATATCTCAGTAATAACTAGATATACCTTATATGTATAATGAATACTGTATAGTATAATTATACAGTATCAAGGTTATAATAGTTTATGTTTACATCAAGGAATACTATAATAGGTATGATAATATGATATGTATTTATTTAATTAAATATAGTAATTATCTATGATAATAATATGATAAATTTCATAATATGATAATAATTAATTGAGATGATATCCCTACTATAATGTTAATTAATATATCCATACTAATATGTATGAGTAAATATTTAGTAAAGTTATAGTATTTCACAATTTCATATAGTTAATATGATTAACTTAAGATATGTAATCACCATATAATAATATAATTTGGGTATATATCATTATAGTTTAACATAATCCATATCATCTAATATTATGTAACCTATAACCAATGTGAACTATTAAATTGACATTAAAGATTAATACAATATTTAATCTTTATTAATATTAATAATAGATCCATATATAGTATATATATAATATAACCAATACTATAGTATATTAATTTAGTCATTACTATTATTATAATATATTAATAATAGTATAGTATCTAAATATAATGATTATGTATACTATTAATAAATTTAGTATATAATAAGATATAGTAATACTTATACTTTATGTTATGGTCATTTATTATATGTAATTATCCATAGATTACATATATACCCATGTGATAATATATGATAAGTTATACAATAATTATGATTATTAATGTTATTATAGTATAATATATGTTATTATTATACTATACCTATCTTAATGGTATTCATAATAGTGTAAATAATATAGATAATGCTATATTATTTATATCACACCTTAGGTTAGTATAATTGTTGCATAATATTAATAACTACCAATAGGTAATTATACATAGTGATATTTACTAAATATATGGAATTATACTTTAAATCACGATATAGTAACCTACGTTACTATCATCACATATTGGGTAAATATTACATATTTGGATGTATAATAATATTGTACACTTTATTATAATATGATTATAATAAAGTATATAATCATAATAATATCATATATTAACATTGTTAATATTATTTATAGGTACATTACCTAATACCTATAAATATTATATTATTATTAATACACGATACCTATTGGTATACTAATTATAGTACATTATGTTATCTATTGATATTATATGAGTATAGTTTAACCATTTAATATAACTAGTATGTTATAGTATAATTTATAATTAACCTATCATAATTGAAATGTATCCAATATCTATAATATAAGTAATGTACATATAGATAATATGTTATAATTATACGTGATAGATTTTGTTAATTATCACATATATCAATAGGTTATAGGTATAATTATCACATATATCACATATTAAGGTAGTATTTAATCATGAATTACATTTACCTAATATAGTTATGATAATTTACGGCTATATGAAATACAACCAATGGCATATTAGTTTTACTTATGTTTAATAGATAATTTAAATATATACAATTACTAGATAATAATCACATAATGTAAGTTAAATATTATATTATAGTATATGGTAATCATAATGATATAGGTAAGAACATAAGTATATGATATAAAGTATAGTATGATATAATATAATTAGTGATTATTTAATGTTATATAGGTAATTATCAATATTATACCATAACCATGGATAAATAGGTGAATATTATTAGTTATGTTAACTTATATTATGTTAAATATTACTTATAATTATGTAATTCATAATTAACATATATGTACTTCCATAAGTGTACTTAATATATACATAATTCAGTTTATTATCTTAATTATGATAACATACATATTCTAATTACTATATATGTGTTAATTATCTATAATAACTATATATATAGTTAATATAACTTGGGTTAACCTATTGTTAATTAAATATTATAGAGATGTATATTACCGGAATATATAGATATATTTATTAATATGTATAAACATATAGTTATAACAGTGGTATGGTTATAATAAATAGTATAAATAATATATTGTTAATATGGTAATACATAATGGTAAATATCCAAAATCTACACTAATATATAATTATGTACCTATATGATGTATTGATATCATAATGTAGAACTTATATTAATCATAATATAGTATGATTATGTTAGATACCTAAATGATTCATATAATGCTATAATTATGATTAATAGCATTATTGATATTAGTATGATATACATATCAATTACATATTATAGTTGTATATACGGTATAGTATTACATATTAATATAAACTATGGTATATTGATATATTAATATAAGTATAGGTATATTAGTTAATTATGATACATATAGTAAAAATAGATATTATGGGTTATAATACCCAATTTAATTAATCTATTAAATATTATATTATAATTCACTATGATATCTTATTAATTACCTAATAATTCATAGTCTATTATTAATATATATCGGTACATATATAGATATAACTATTATTATAATATTTTCATAGTGTATATATTGACCATAATAATTATCTCATATTTACTACAAATTAGATATGTAATTTTCATATTACTAATAGGTGTTCAGAAGTTATCAATCATAGTATTAATAACAATAATTATATCTGATAACATTACCTATAGTTATCAATTGTTAAGTTATTATATGAAATGAGTATTAATTAATAATGGTTAATCTATTTATAATGCTTGAGAATATCAATATTATATGTAGATATCATATTATATGATAATATAAATATTATATAAGGTTAAATATGGATAGTAATTTTATTTTAACTATTATAAATATCACTAGTTAGATTAATATAGATATAACATATACTATATTATTTTACTATAGTATGTAAATATTATATGGTATACGGGATACAAATATTACTATAATAGTTTATTATCTGATCATACTAATATTAGTGATACATGTTAGGTAGCATAATTGGTATTAATAAGTATAATTATAATATGATATTAATTATACTATAGTTGGATCTTAACTATACAATATAATTAATTTATACATGCATAGACTATATACTATAAGTAATTTAGCCATATTCATATAATTATAATGGTTATGAATTTCTAATTATATTGTACATATAGGTAACATATAGCATATGTAACTATATGTAAAATCATAATTATATATCCAATATAATATAGTATAAGGTATATAGTAGATGTTATTATAACAAGTTACCTAATATATATACCTTATGTATTCATACCTATATTAGTATTGTTATATAATAGCATATAACTAATATATTACCGATATTAATATGATTTAGATATAACTATTATTATAATATTTTCATAGTGTATATATTGACCATAATAATTATCTCATATTTATTACAAATTAGATATGTAATTTTCATATTACTAATAGGTGTTCAGAAGTTATCAATAATGTTTATACTATTGATATATATCTATTATACAATACTATTGATATCCTATTATATCATATAACCATATCAAATGACATATATATACCACTTATAGGTAATGGTATTGTGATTTTAATTGGGTTGTAAATAGCACGTGGTTAATTGTATACAATAACCACGTAATATGAATATTGACTAGCCCTAAATAATTATCTAAATAATTGTCATAATCTTGGTTACCATCTTAAATAACACATGATTGTTATATAATTCTCCATACGGTTTTCATTACCCGAAATATATATGATTATGATTAACTATCGTATATTATGAATAATATATAATTATCAATAACCATATACTGGGTTATAGTGTATAGTAGATTACTAAATTACCTATACATAATTAAGTATGAATATATTATAAGGTTATATAGTATTACATAACAGATATACATTATAATATAGATACAATCAATAGTTTATAATATTGTACCTATATGTAATTAATAACAAATCTTAACAACAAATACATAGTTATCAATATTGTTATATATATCTATAGGCACTATTTTAATATATCTAATATAGTTTGTTTAAATTTCGATGTAAAATACATCTCTATGCATGTAAGCATCATATATCGTTAGTTATTAACTATAAATTATCCAATATAGTATGGATAATATTATTAATAAGTGATCTAACTTAGTGATCTTAATATAGTGATAGAATAATAGATATATACAGATATATCTATAAATTATTTATATTATATACATATAATCATATACTATATTAGGTACTCTAATCATAAGTGTAATAGTACGATAAGATATGGGGAAAAGTTTAATGATTAGGCTATAACCAATATATACACATTGTTTAGGTTATTTAAGGTATGGCCATAAGCATATAATTACTATATACTATATGTATTTGTAATGATATATTATGGTTACCTAGTGACCTATTAATATCTTTCAATGTAATTATATGATTCAATACAATACTTTTTTAAGACTAAGTATGTTATATAATACATGATTCTACCTAACAATTTCATATATCGTAAGTTACTTAACTAACACTAATGATACCAAATGAGCTGAAGTTGACAGGTCACAAACAATCATAACCTCACTACACTATATTTAATAGATAATTAGTTGATATACAATAATAATAATATATATGATACATTAGTTATAATACTAATCATATTTATTCCATATAATAGTATAGATATAATCTATGACCACTAAATCATATATTAGTGTATATATATGATTCACATATTAAATTAGCAATATTTTATTGAACCTTAAGAATACAACATAAATAAGTATCAATTCATCTAATACCAGTTACAATGATTACTTTCGAACCTAACTTATATATTATGCCGGGTGGTTGAGTGTGAGTTAATTACCGATTAATCAATATTATATAGATTATGATGAATTGTGAATTATATTAGCTTATAATTCATTATGATTAACTATTAATAGATTTAATCATAATTGTAACCTATACATATTAATTCTTATTGGTTATTTGTTTAGTTTAAAATAACCCAATTTGATAAATCTATACCATTAACTGATTATATTCAGTTAATGGTAATTACTAGATGTTACTATAATTATATAATAATTATATATAATTAGTAATTGTATATCCTTATACGTATACACATGACTATTATTTCCTATTCAATATATTACATAAACAATCATTATCCCATATATGAATTATAACCTATTATATATATAAATGACATATATTACATATTGATATTATTATTATAACTATTATAATTACCATAATATTATATCATAATGTATCTATTTATCATATTACTATCCATAATAGTAATAGGGACAAGTCAGGAAGGAATATAATAACCAGGAACTAGAGCACATGAATTAGTCTATCACGAGAATGCAAAATAAAGTAGGGATATCATCTCAGGACGAGCAATCATTTCAAGTAATAATGTTATATAATCTGCTTGGGGGTTAATAGTTATCATATGACAATATTAATATCATTCAGTTTACTTATAATTAATACAACTTCCACTCGTAGGGAATTAGTATTGTATACCTATAATTTATATAGAAATATATAAATTATATATATGAATAGTTAATTAATATACTATATAGTATAATATAGTATATTATATTATACTATATACAATATAATATAATAATTACTATATGGTTATATAGTTTAAATATGATTAGGATATATGATTATAGCTCATTTAAGTGATTGAGTATGTAATATGGTAATATCCTCTTAATGATAACTAGTGCTTAACCATATAATAGCATATTATTTAATCTTGGACACATAATATACCATGTACGATAAGGCTATTATGTACCTATAAGATATTAAAATAGTTATTCATAAGGAATTAAATTATCGTATATAATATTGGTTATAATTATGTTGATATACCGATTATACAACAATAGTATAAAGATTAATATTCACGTTAATACATAGTTTTGTTATAAAATATTACAAATGTTATTAATAGTGTTAATAATATATTACCCAATTAATCATAACCAAATGCTATATTATAAGTATATATAATAACATTATACATATGTTAAGTAATGATATCATATATATAATATTTACTATAGTAATTAACTTAAATGTTAATTAATAGTAATATTTAAGTATCTAATAAATAATATATTATAAATATACATTAGTGAATTGTTATACTATATATAATTATATGTGGTTATGATATAGTCTAAGGTTACAAATTAGTTAATGGTATAGTAACATAATCAGTATATTATACGTATATTAATATACTATGTATTAGGTTAATTACTTATAGTATAATAATCATCTCTGTTATTTAGACTTAATCTATATGAATATGGCTAAATTACTTATAGTATAATTAAATTACTTATCTTATATATCTCTATATATAAATTATTGATTATTTCCTATATGATATTCATTATGTTCTACCATTAATATTACTATATTTAATTATAACATGTTATGATTACATAAATATCTAATAATTAGTATAAATAATGGTTAATTTACAATAGTCAATGGATATTATATATAAATGTACATAAATTATGTAAATAAATATATAGTTATCACATATATTTACCTATGGTTAGAATATGTATCATGGTATATATCCATTTTACCTATCTTATGTATATAATATTAACTATAATTAACTAAATACATATCATATAATAATATATCCTCTTATATAACTACTATATGACAAATATGTTACTTATATAATAGACTTATGGTATATCACGTATTTTATATTGTGTCATATAAATTATCATTACAATATATATCCATATAGATAAAATAATATGTTACATATAAGAAATTAAATATAATTATATCAGTGGATAATAACATCAATTAAATCTATTATAACTTACTAATAATTATAATATATTAACTTAATATTATGATATGTATAGTTAACAATTATCCAATCACCATCTATAGGTTACATCACTTGGTGATCATACTTGCAACCCTATACGTATTAATATTATTGATTAACATACTTATAATATTGTATGATAGGTTATTGTGTATGATTTACTATATCAAGTATGATTATACATTAGTGTTATAATTATATACTTAATGACTATAATGTATAATATTATAACATTGTGGATATTAATAGGCTTGGTAGTGTATACTTATGGGTAATCACGAATAATACCAATAGGTTAAGTGACTATTAACCTGTTATATAATTAGAATACCTATTATTTATAGGTAGTTATTATCCAATTAGTAATATAATTTATCAACTATGCATATTAGTATAAGCATGGTCCTAAGATAACTTTTATACTCACCAATGGTATTCAACTAATGATATTTTATAATTATTACACCTAAATTTATGTATAATAATAGTTTTAAATAATTATATGTAATATGATATATTTGGTTTATAGCCAATTAAATATATTAATAGTTAGCATAACCAATGTTTGAATTATATAATTAGATATAATACTTGGGTAATTTAACTATATTCAGTTACTAATATTTAACATAGTATAAGATATGATATCCTATTAATATTATAAATTATTAGTTATAATATTATATCCATATACCCAAATATTACATTTGGGCCAAATATTATATATAAATATATCTTATAATAGTGAAAAATAAGTCAATATTCATATTACGTGGTTATTGTATACAATTAACCACGTGCTATTTACAACCCAACTAAAATCACAATACCATTACCTATAAGTGGTATATATATGTCATTTGATATGGTTATATGATATAATAGGATATCAATAGTATTGTATAATAGATATATATCAATAGTATAAACATTATTGATAACTTCTGAACACCTATTAGTAATATGAAAATTACATATCTAATTTGTAATAAATATGAGATAATTATTATGGTCAATATATACACTATGAAAATATTATAATAATAGTTATATCTAAATCATATTAATATCGGTAATATATTAGTTATATGCTATTATATAACAATACTAATATAGGTATGAATACATAAGGTATATATATTAGGTAACTTGTTATAATAACATCTACTATATACCTTATACTATAGTATATTGGATATATAATTATGATTTTACATATAGTTACATATGCTATATGTTACCTATATGTACAATATAATTAGAAATTCATAACCATTATAATTATATGAATATGGCTAAATTACTTATAGTATATAGTCTATGCATGTATAAATTAATTATATTGTATAGTTAAGATCCAACTATAGTATAATTAATATCATATTATAATTATACTTATTAATACTAATTATGCTACCTAACATGTATCACTAATATTAGTATGATCAGATAATAAACTATTATAGTAATATTTGTATCCCGTATACCATATAATATTTACATACTATAGTAAAATAATATAGTATATGTTATATCTATATTAACCTAACTAGTGATATTTATAATAGTTAAAATAAAATTACTATCCATATTTAACCATATATAATGATTTTAGGTATTTTACTAAGATATCACATATTTAATGTAAATTATAACCCTATACTTATTTACATTAAATATGTGATAACCATCTATTATGAGATAATAGACAATATCTCATAATCATACAATTACTAATTTCATTTATACGAATTAATATGATTATATAAGTATATGCATAAATTATTCTATAGATAATTTACATTGAATTTGATTATACAATTACTTCACTTAAAGTGTAATTGTAGGTATGATATTACACTAACCTACCTATTATATTTAGGGTATGGATATACAATTAATAGTGGTTATACTTAATATCTGTAATATTTAATTTAATATAACCAATGTGATAAGTATTGGCTATTTGATGATATATACCCAATTATAGGTATGATAGTTACATCTCATTAAGATAAATCTATATATATGATACCTTAAACTATATAGGTTATCAATAGAGTTTATTAATATAATACATACAGTATTATATTATTAATGTTTAAAGTATACCACTATACTAGGTATTTGATTATCATAATGGTTAGTATAATAGTATATAATTTGTAATTATACTTTGTTATCATTATTAATTGTCAATTTACATTAATGGATAATAATTACAATAGCATTCATTAACATAATTGTCTATTTAGATTACAATGTATAATATTATGTTCATTAACCCAATATGAACATTATATTGGTTTAGTGGTTATGCCCAAAATATGTAATTAAGGTTAATAGTGTTTGTTACCTCCAATATGCAATAATATATCCATATATATTAATATCACTAATAGTTAACCCATACAAGTATATAATCATAATTATATACCTACTATGTGATCATTTTAATAGTGTATATATTAATAACCATATACTTATGATATTGGTCATTATATGAGATATTTATTATAACATAATATACTATAGTTATAACCAATGGTAAATTAACAATATGGCAAGATTATCAATTAGAATAATGATATACTCATTACTATGCTACATGTGGTATATATAGTATATTAATCATAATATACTATTTGAGAATAATTACCTATATAATAATTAATAGTTAATTATATGTTACTTAAAATATTTATAATTGTTGTCATATAAATGTTCATAATAAACCTATTACGTGAAGTATATTTGTTAATTAGATAATACAATAGTTATAAATATTGTCATACTAATAAGTGATATGTAATATATTAATCTATGGTATTCATATATCAAGTAGTTATAATTAGTTTTAAAATAGTCTAATTAAGTTAATGTGTCAATAAATGAAAGATAACTATAGGTTCCACATAAACCTATAGTTAAGAGCATGCATGATGTGACCATTATATGTATGATACCTATATAGACTATCTTAATATTAACTTAATATATACTATTATTATGCATTAGTTATACAATATGATTGGGTATAATTGTATAATTTATGAATTTAGTATATCAATAATAGTAACCTATGTATAGTTTACTAAACAATATCAGCAACATTAGTTAATCATGATGCTGATATACGTAATTTGAGTATATACTATTATAATTGATAACTTAAGATATGGTTATTTAGCATCATATTTATACTAGTATCTATAATATACGATAATACATAGATTATAGGTTCTTATAATACTATATACCCAAAAGAGTGTTAAACTGTATGGTATATTGGTGGTATATCAATATAAATAAGAGGTTATACCATATAAACTTAATATTGTACTATAACTATAAGTATAAATACATTAATATATGACCACTAAATGTAATGGTGTTGTATACCATAAATTTCATATTACAATATAAAATTATATAATACGTAAATAGTAATTACCTAATATAACCTATAGTTGATATCCTATAGGTTATAATATACAATAACGAATATAATACACTATATTTCAACTATATTAATCCATATATATTACATAACTATTAACATAATACTATAACCATAAATTTTATAATATCAATAGGTATAATAATAATTCATATCATTACGCAACGTTTATATTATCATAGATTAAACAATAATTACTATTATATTATAAATACTATATATTACATTGGGTAATAATTACATTAAATAACCAAATATCCATAATATAGTTATTATCATGATATGGTTCATCACTATTATACTTATAATTGTCTTAGATCTATAATTGTTATTGTTTATATATGCTTATATTATTAATATTTAAATAATAGTAAGCATATACTTATAGGTATATAAATATATATTAAGGATATGATACCAGTGGATGTATCATAGTTTAGCCATATTGTACCTCAGGTAATATATATACTATATATAAATGTATACAGAATATAATTATTATTTGTATACTAATATTATATGTTCAAGTTCTATTGGTGAGAATACATAACAATGTCATGATAGTATTATGATTGTGTAAATATGTTATACATATGCAATTATAATTACTATTTAAGATATAAGGTTATATACTATGATATAACCATAATGTCTATATCTAGTTAAAATTACGTTTTAACTATGTAATTATTAACAATTACATATACTAGTTTGTAATATATCTGACCTATTAATTATATAGTATTATATACTATAATGTAATTATTGTATAATAGATATTGGTATAGTGGTATCATAATTTATTTATTAAAAGATAACTTAAATGAATTGGCATTATATAAGTACATATAATATTATCATAATTAATATTACCTATATAATATATGCATGATTCAAGTTAACTATATCTAATAGTTATACTACCATACTATGGTCAGTAAATCATGATATATAGATAATACTATGGGGGTGTTAAAATATATTAATATGATTATATAATATATCATATAATACAATATGTGAGATAATTTATAGTATTAGTATAATTTATATGTATATGTATTTACTATATACGTATTAATTAATGCATATAATTATCCATAGTAATATATTTTAAGCATATGATAGTGATATTATAAATTCTTATATGTGTAATCTACGTATCATATATTGATAACTATTATATTATAAATACTATATATAATATAGTTACATCAATAATATATAATTATCAATAACCATATTATAACTATTATATAGGTCTAGATTATCATATTAGGTATGATTATATGGTTAATATAATTCTAATATAGTTATCATTAATTTGTATAATGGTACCAAAATCATATAATTAATAGGGTATTAATTACCTTAGGTAAGTTGTGGTCAACTATACTTGTATAATTTGATATAGATAACTAATATACGCATACAGGTTGACCCATTTATAAATACAATATATGGTTAAACATTCCGATATGATGGTTTGATATAATATATACTAATGTTATGTACATTGTTATCGCATAATATATATCTATTGATACCTATATGTGGTTATACATAAATATGATATTTATTAAGCTATATCAAATATACGTATATCAAATATCTTATATAAACTATAAGTAATGATATCCATATACCAAACCATATTAATATATATATGGTAAAATTGACTATAAAATGACTACATAAGTAACTATACTATTTTTAATACGTATAGTTGACTGTTTCTAATATTTATATAATATTATTAATTTCATATATCATATTTTACTATATACGCGGATAATATTAACCATATATTTAACTATATATCTTAATGGTATTCATAATAGTTATACTTATAATTAAGTTATTGTAATATCATATTACAATATAATATCCATATAAATACTCAATTGTTATCGTTATAATAACCATATGAAATACATAACCTAATAGGTAATTAAAGTACTAATCTATTATCTATACATTTGTGAGTATGAATATTGATATATAACATTGGTATCAATTAGAGTGTATTAAACTAATTTAATAATTTGTACTTATTTAATCATATCATATAATTCGTTAATATGGCTTATTATATTGGTGATATGCAAATAACCATATATTGGTACAATATATGGTTAGTTATATTAATTATAGTATCTAATATTACATCGAAAATTGAATATCATATAGGTTAATCATGCTATACCTATATAGATACTATGATACTATTATGTAAAATGGTTAATACTAAACTATACTCATATAATATCTTGGGAGAGGATTGTATAAAACTACTTATTCCTGCCAAATATGTTACGAAATTTGGCAGAGAGCTATGTTTCCGATTTGGTCTGCACCCCACCCAAGAAAGCCACTGTAAAGAGGTATAGGGGTATATTCCGGTAACATACGTTAATATTATTTGGATTAGTTAATAACAATTAACTAATATAGTTATTAGTTATAATACATTAGTGTATGGTGATAGTTAGCCCTATTATGTCATTGGTGGATACGATCATAATATGATGAACATTTTATTATTTAACAGTGTATTAGTAATATTATATGTGTATATAATATTATATTATATAATAACCCAAATTAACCTAAATTTATATTTAACAATAATATTACAGTGTTTGATATATACCTATAATCATTATAACTATATATTAATATCATATATCAGTATATAATCATAGTTTATTTACGTATTAATGACACTGATAATCAATGTCATATAATACCTATATTATTATATCCATATGATTAAGTTATAGGATAATTAATACATATCCCCATACCTATATAGATTATTAATACCATAAGTATAATATATTAATATACTTATGGATATACAATGTATGGATAATTCATAAATATGTTTCAGTGTATCATTACAATATACCAATATAATGATACACTAATGCATATATTATATGGTAATACATTACATAATTGAGTTAATTATATATACACCATTAAATTAACATATTGATTATCAAATAAATATGGAAACTAATTCCATAGAGATTACATAAATAATATGTAAGGTTAATTATCACAAATCTAATCATAACTTGAGGTAATGTACATGATGATATATTTATGTAATATATGCTAAGGCATTATATGATAACTTGTATAAACTGACTTAGTATATCATTATTACATGGTAAATTAACTATAATAACCTATATTAGATAATTATCAATATTAATTAATAAAATTATGCTTATATAATATTATCAATAAATATCATTAAGTAATGCTACTATTAATAGTTAATAGTAGTCTATATCTGATTATATATGTATAACTATATATATAGGTTATAATATTGTATATAGATTTTATTACTATTAATTATGAGTTAAATTAGTCATTAAATTATATGCCATTAATATAATTTATGGATATATTGTATATATCAGGTATTATAAATATCATACACTTATATAATATGACCATAAGATGGCACATATTATTAATTAATAACATACTATATATAGGTAAATAACATATTATGGGTTAAACCTATTATTAACAATAAGGTTAACTATAATTATCAGCAGATATCATTAACTATAATTGTATATTTACATAACTATAGTATACATTATATTAATTATATACATAAGATAGGTAAAATGGATATGTACTATTTCATATCATCACTACATTAGGATCATAACTGTATAAATTAACCTTTGATATATGGTATTACTATAATTAGGTATATGTGTATTCATTACTAACATTAAGTATCAATAAATATATGCTATTATATAATTACCATATTACTTATCTTATAATTTAATACCTATTAAGTCATTTATTATCAGATATAGTATTTATATACTATATCCTAACAAGTTTATGATAAAATTGCCATCAATACCTATTTGTTAGTAACAATTTACTATATTATATACCATGTAATGTATTACTATATTTATGTGCCATCTTATGGTCATATTATATAAGTGTATGATATTTATAATACCTGATATATACAATATATCCATAAATTACGTATATCTAATGATCATATAGTTTACTATATATCACAAATACTATTATCATGAATATTTATATAATGTTGAATTATATGTATATAGTTCAGCAACATTATTGTATATGATATACAATAATAGGATATCCATAACATTATAAGTAAATTATACTTATAGGTTAATACTATATTGGTATTACACTAATTTATATAAATGTGAGATAAAATATATATATGTTTTCCATATGAATGATGTGTGAGGTTTACATCACATCATTCATCTTAGTAAGTCAACATACCATTATACATATGGTGTAGTGACCCAATTTCATACGTAATTAGTGTACGGATATAGGTAATGATAACATTACTTAATACGTATATAGTTAATGATTACCAATACGTATGAACATTATAAGATATTTATATAACTATCTATAATTAATTAGATATTATAGGTAATATGAATTATTGATAGACTATATACACTATAGGTATCATAATAATTCATCTGTTATAATCTATCAGATGACAAAGTGGTATTGGTAATAATAAATTATAGTTATACAAATAAATATAATTACCTATTATACGGTTGATATGTATGTAAACTAAAGATGATATTAATTAATAGTTGGTAACCTATAATATGATAATATAAGTTAATATAGATCACTTATAAGTATGGTATGTGATACATCTTATATAAATTATCGTTAATTATACTATAACATATGATAATTTATACTTCTAATACGTATAATATATGTTATTCATTAATCATAACATATATGATAATTATACCTAAATGTATGGTTTTATACTATAATATTATAGGCATTAGATTTTCATATAATTATACTATAATGTATTGATTAACGTATATAGGTATTTTTCATATAATGATGTATAATATTTATCTATTGATATGGTATAAATTCTATATTATGTATAATTATGGTATACTATTATACAATTGTTATCAGATAATATATAAACAAAGTTATAATTTCTGATGTAATTTCTGATACTTCATAGTATATGTATATCATAATTATGGTTACAAATAATATTATTTTTAATTGTAATAATCAGATATCATAATGTGTAATTTACATTAACTGATTACATGGATAAATATATCTGATAATTGTATGATGTAGTATATACATAAATATAATTATAGTAATATAGTCATATATGAATAATAATTATATTAACCTATATGACTATAAGGTTAATATTAACTGTAGATTATAAGATATTTGATATACGTATATGGCAATAGTGTTATTGATAGGTATAATTACAGTATCTTATACTATAGTTATAAAATATGTTAATCGTAATAGTCGTATATGGTATATTACTAATAATCTTACAGTTAATCAGTATATATTATTAATGGTACACATTATATTAACCATAGATATCTTAATAGTATTATCATATTGATAATATTAACATATCATAGTATATACCATAAATTATGATAGTATAATTATATCATAATAGTAATCATATAATATAACCATGATGGTTAATACTAACATTGTATATAATTAACCATATAACTAATTATGGTGAATATTATCATCAAATACATATTGTTATGGATAATATCTATTACTATTAATATTATGAATTATATTAAATTAGTTAATTACATTATCATCAGTTGATATTATTACTTGTGATAATACATGAACATATAATATGTCATTAGGTATAACAAGATTATATAGGTATATACTTGATTAAAATGGTATACATATCATATTATCATACATAATCATATGATATATTATACGTTATTGTATAATAAATATACGTATACCATGTACTATAGTATAGTGATAGTACATGGTATTATATTCTTATTGGTTATAGGGTATGTGTTAATGTATTAATAATACTATAATAATATGATAATTAGATAATTTAATGTTTATACTAATCATTTGTCCATATTATTAATCAATTAGTTATTATATACAATATGTATAATTATAAATATAAGTTATATTTATAGATCAATTATAAATATAATTATAATGGCATATACCATTGATGCCATTATAATACAGGTAAATAACTAGGTATTTACCTATGTAATACCAACTTATCATATCATAATAACTATACGTATATTAGTTATATAACTATGATTATTGGTGTAAATAGTCTATATAAATTACTAATAGTTATAACTAAGGTAATAATCATATATCTCTTATGATAATATAGGTTAATATTTAGTTATATCATAATATATTTATAAAGATATTTATATGAATAATCAATGTTAATAATAATTATACATCCATATGTGTTATCATTATGGATATTAATAAATAAATGATTATATTGTATATATTAAAATATATAATATTATAATTATCTTGTATTACATATAAGTTATATCATATTATATGAATATATTATTTTACATGGATAAAGTAGATATACGTTATAATAACTATGATAATAACATATTATCATAGTATTGTATTAGATACTATATTATTTAAATAAATATACTATTATAGGTTAGATAAGTTCATATTATAATGTCTAGGTATTATACTAGATATCCTAGATATTCTATAGGATATCTAGAATATCCTATTGTAGGTTACAAGTGTATCTATAGGTAGTCTATTATGTAATATAGTATAATTATATACACTATATTATTACATATATTACTTAATAAATTTAGTATTATTCCTTATATGATTATACATAATATTATATCATAATCTTATGATATAATATGTATACTAATATAATACTAATATTCAATTATAAAATTATATTAACTGATAAATACAATAATCATAGTATACTATATGTTATATACTATGTTTTATTATACTTACCATAGTACGTATAATTAACTATTATACGTATAGATTATCAATGTAAGTTATCATATTATATGATATTAACATTTATATTAATCATAATATTCATAATATATCTTAATATTTATCATATAATGATTATAAGATATTTGATATACATATTATGTATATCCTTACTTATACATATGTATACATAGTAATAATATAACTATCACCATACACTAATGCATAATTAAATAGAGTATAATTACCTATATTCTTATTTGGTTAATATACTAAGTATCTATATGATTACTATAGATATTCCTAATTGTATACCTATTACTAATATTTCACATAACTTATCGTAGTGAAATCATATGATTATTATGATATAGTAACTATTATAAGTAACAATCATAGTATATAATACTCTATATAACCATATATAGAGTATATCATAATATATGGTTATAGGTAACCATATATATAGGTTGATATTGTGATATAATATATATTTATGTGATATATAAATATGTATTATTTAAATCTATAGGTTAATATGACAATAGTATATTATGTGTCCAAGATTAAATAATATCCTATTAAATATATAATAAGCATATATAATTTACATATATTTACATTATGCAAATTACTATATTATTAATTACTATAAAACTCTAATTAATAATGAGTATATTTAACTTGGTACATAATTCAGTATATTAATTGAATACATTATCGGTATATACTATTATACCTATATTTTGCATTATATATCCCATAATTATAATTATGTAATATCAGTGTCATTTATATACTATAGTTATATGATCATAGTAATAAGTTATATGATATTATAACACTAGATATTTAGTTTAAATACATAAAACTTATAGTATTAATTGAATAAATAGGTCATTGTGAAATTAGTCTATTACTTATATTAGTATGTCAATAATCATATTAGGTTAAATATATGTTAATTATAACAGATATATTAATATTAATACTATTACCATATATAAGATAATGCATATAATTATATTTACCCCATATATAAATGATATTAAGTATAAATTATATATCAATAACTATATCTTATATTATTAATATGAGATAATTCACTTATATGTGGATACCATAATATATTAATATACATGATAATATATATTTTTAATTATCAATTTGTGATTTATATTACTATATGCACATAGTATTAATTTACATTGGGATCATACAGTTAATACATGGTCACATTAATTAATGACCATAGACTGAAATAAACTATGATACATATCATATTGGTATTAACTAATGTTATGACATTTATTACATATAAGACTATATAGTATATTTATCTAATAGGTATTGACTGTGTATTTGATATACTGATTATGTTATACGTATTTGAGTATATGATATAATTTACCTATATTACTTATTATACTATAATTATATAATACAATAACCATAATAAAATTACTATTATATCACCTGATATTTTATATTATCTATATCATTATTATTCAAGTAATATTAACTAATAGTATGATGTATTCATTACTTGGTATAATATACTATAATAAGTACATAATAAATATACATATATCACTAGTATAATGACCATATAATATAAAGCTAATATTATTGATAAATACGTATAGGTACAATTTGTTATACAACCATAATAGGTATAAGTCAATATTACTATAATGAGATAATAGTATGCATATATGAGGTGGTACAATATTACTTAAGTTGGTTACAAAATACTATATAATTTGACCTAATTGGTGACTATAATATACCAAGGGTCAGATAACTATCGGAGTTAATTATGACCATAATTGTATAATTTATACATTTATGAGCATTCATTTATGGTACCCATTTACAAATACTCTTAACAGCCATACTATCGGAATTGTTCAATACTTCCCTAAGGTATGATCTGATAATACCTTCCCATGTAACAAATTTATCTTAATTTTAGTATATAAATTTGGTCATATTATAAATGATTATTCCAATTAGTTAATTGGTAATATGTTGTATCAAATATATACACTAGTATAAGTTATATATTATAACTTATACTATATATGATACCAGATATAATATGTATATATAATGATAATGGTTAGTATACTGTGCCTAAATATGTCATACATATTATAACCGCAATAATAATATTGGTATATAATACCTATGATAGGAATATTATACCCAACATATATTTCCCCATCTGATGCTTACGATACCAAATTTAAAGTTACCATGTGGTATAATAATAGTGTTATTATAGGTACAATTATATTCACCTATTATAATTGGGTGAATATAACCATAAGTACCTATAATTTAATAGTTATCTCATATTATAGGTACTGAGATATTATATGATGGAGAGATTATAGTTACATACACAATTCATTGTATTATGACCATAAAACTAAATAAGTGATGGTGGAGAGAATTATATATCATAATATAGTATATTATGATATATAAGTGATAATCATATCATAATTATTATTAGATATTGGGTGTTCATATTATATAAGATGATCATCCTCTTGACATATATAATAATTATTACGTATACGTTGGATAATATAATTGGTATAATTATATCTATGGTGTTAGTTCATAATATCCACTATAAGTATGTTCAAAAATACCATCTTATCTAATTTAATATAAACTAATAATGATTTCATATCATCACTACATAAATTTAATTACTAATATATGTATGGATATTTATCATCTATAAATATCCATAGTAATTTCATTCTCTCACCATATAATTTATATATAATGGCTTAGTAATCTTATATACATTAAGAGAATAATGTATGGGTATCTATAATAACATGGTAATATACTATATGGATTGTGTTAGGAAGTAATGTATCTCTTACATCGATATTTCATATATTGACAATAATACCTATGGTCATAAAATAATGTATAATATTATAATGATAACCAATTATATGTAACATGATATTAACCCAAAATCTAATAATAATAAATTATACTTATAATTAACTAATTATGATATTACTTCGTGTAATGTTGAGTATTTAGATTTGTCAATAACATGATTATATAATATACTCATATTATTATATTAACGTAGTTAATATAATTACTTATGGTAATATATTTAATTTATAATATCTTAATCTATTGTCGAATTAATCAAATATAAGTTTATATAGTTATAGATTATACGTAATACCAGATGTATTCACTTATAGGTAAACTTAAGGTTATAGTATATCATATAGTATGTTATATAAAATAATTAACATACTATACATATAATAATATTTAATGAAAATACACAATACATTATTCTAGATTAACCATATGATAGGTTATTTATGTGCATAATTGGACATAACATAATATTGATTAAATTATGAGATAACCAATAATTATCTAGTGTATCCATTTAGGTTAATATACATTGTGATATCTTATTACTATTTATACCAATGTTATCATATACTACATAATATTCACTTTATATAATATTATTATATATATAAAGTATTATATATATATATAATTATACTATAGATATTATGGTTTACCATATAATCATAGTTATCCATATTGATATGTAACTATTAATATACGTAATAGTTAATATGAATAATAAACTAATAGGTAAAAGATAATAGTATATATTTAATTAGGTATGATAATATTATCCCCATGGTTATTATTAGTTAATCATATGATAATTAGTTGTTAGTAAATAAGTTATGATCTAAATATATTATAACAAGTTACCTAAGATAGTAATTGTTAGATATATGATACTATCAATATCATGTATAGCAATAATAAGGATGATACATATTAATCTAGTATATAGTAATGATATTATTAACTCATATGTGTATTACCATATAGGTATAGTATTGTGATAAATTCCTATGCTCATATAGATTACTATATAGGTTATTGGTCTATACTAGTGTTATAATATATCTAATAATTATAACATGATATATGGTCAATATATACTAATAATATATTAGAGGAATAATATAACTCCACTATAATTACATTATAAACTATATCAGATTATAGTTATGATAATTATATATACTTATATTAATTATACCATAATATATTAATATATTATCTGCTTAGCCTCAATCTGGTACTTGTGGTCATATGGGATAATTATACTATGCTTGTATGTGTTATCCATAAGATAATTATATAAGTTAACTAATATTTAAGGATATTGTTATAGGTTACTTATAACACATTAATATATTATAATCATAAGAGCAGTTCGTGACACCAATAACCTATAGTTCTATTGGTTAACATGGAATACCACTATATGTGTATATAGAGATATTATTACGTAATTTATAATAACCACGTGCATAATCTCCAAGTAATTGTATTGATACCATAGTACTCTTAGATGACAATAAATATCATACTATATGTAATTAGTATACCATAATATTTATATCATATTATTATAAGTATTCATACCTCATAATATTTAAGTATCCAATTCACTATATACTAGTATAAACCATATTACTGTATAATATACCATTAATTACTATAAATATATCGTAATTAATATAATATTATGTTATACTTGAGGTATACCTATATTAAGATACCCAAATTATTTATATCATAGTAATGTGATATGAATATAGTGATCAATATTCATATACTTACTAACAGATATTTATAATACATATGATATTTATATGCAATTATCTATAATGGGAACATTATATTAGCATATATAATAATAAAGTGCATTACTCAAATTATTTATTAATTACCATAAGTAATATAGATATACAATGTACTTAATACATATTGTACATTAGTGTATGGTATAACATACACTAATATATTAGATATCTATTGATAAGATATATAAGTATACTAGTTAACTATCAATATTGTAACTATCGTCCATATTACTATTAAATATAAATAGGTTATAATATTTATAGTTATATAGTAAGTCATGAAAATAATTATGAGTATCATCATGATATATTATGAGTATCATCATGGTAATATAGTATTATCATATCATATCTTACAGTATTTAAATGGTTATTACATAATTAATACAATTTTGTTATATTATGTTGATAATTAATCAGATATCATCTATATCATTATTAGTATTCATTATATAATGATCATACTTGTCAAATATACTATGTATGATTATGTGAATATATGTAACAATGTATCTACTGACCATTATGTATAGGTAACATAACTAATAATTATGTACAGATTATATACCATTAATATCTGTACATTATTATGGTAATTTATACTATATATTAGTACAGGTTACTAGTATAAATGATACGTAAATATCATTTATATTTACGTATATAACATATTAATTATGTTATTCATATATACACTAATATTATTTGATATCCATAATCATAATTAAGATATTAATAGATTAAGATTAAAATATAAATATGATAGTAATGATAGATTATAGGTATATTATCAATTGATAGTATAAATCAATTAGGTTAATGATAAGTTATAGGGCATGATTATAATACAATAATATAATACTATTATATAATATAATGTTAAATACTAATATATATACCCAAATTCCATATTACCCATACATCTATTGGATAATATGAATTGATTATATACCATATATATTTATAACTAAGTTAGATTATATTGTTTACCTATAATACTCAGATGATATGGTTAACAATACTATTATTTATATATACCCTTGATGAGTCTAAATTATAATGGATTCATTAATTATAGTATTGACTATTATTATCTCTATAATAGTATAATACATTACGGTTATATATGGTTAAGTATATATTGAACTAAACTTACTAATGTTAAGGTATATAAATTCTCATATTAGTTTGCATACAATTGTTTATAAATATGTATAATGCTATATTAAAAATGTATAGGTTAAATATACAGATATTATACCAGAACCTATAGTTATGACATATATAGTGTATTTAATTGTCACTATGAGTATAGACTTAATACCATGCTTATAGAAACCAAGATTAATACCCAATCATATATACCTATTATTGAAATTAATCACTATAATAGTTAATTAACATGCTATAATATGTAATAATTAGGATATAATTATTATATACATTTAGTAATATGTTCATATGATTAACCAAATTGTCTAATAACTGGAATAATACAGTTACAATACTATATATGGATTATGTACATTATTAACCAATTACTTAATATAATTACCAAATAAATTATATTACTAATTATTAGTAATTGATCACTTTTATCCGTACATACTATGTTCCCATTACAAGTGTATTAAGTATATATCAATTTTACTATTACTAACTGAGTATTATATGGTATATACCTATCATAAGTAATTGACATATATTTGTTATACCAATAACCATATATTTTCAGTATATTAACTATAATTTGGATATAAATATGATTTCATATTATACATATTTGCGTATTATAGTATGTTAGTATATTAAATAATAGGTTATAATTTAGGTTATTTCATATAATAGTAAGCATAAAGATATATATTATAACCTATATCATGGTATAATAACTAATTATGTAATATCTAGATAATTATTTGGTATAAATTACTACCAAATAATACCAATATTTAATAGTGGTATGATATAAGTCAGTTAATGATTATAGCTCATTATAATTATTATAATATATTTTTAGTGGTCATATATTACAATAAATTATAATATATCTAATTTGCATACATAATTGATATAATATGAATACCTATGATACACATCATTTACTTATCATGTATAGGTATGATTATTACCTATACTAATACATAATAGGATAGTATAGATATACATTATACTATTTATACCAACTTAATTACGTATATCATTAGTAACTAAACATATACGTTAATATCAGGTTTAAATAATATATTATAATTGATTAAATATTAATCACTACCTGTTATATTACCCTAAGTATAAGTGTTAATATCATTATAGGTTTAATACATAAGATAATACCAATAATCATCTCTGTTATAAGTGATAAATATTAATCATGATATAGGTTGTAATATATATCTTTATGCTTATAACCCATAGATAATAAATTAATTGTTATCTATTAAATATGTTATAATATAGTAATGTATTGTGTATTAGTTTAATCTAGAATATATATACACAATCTAATGTTAATTATATGTATAATAATCATACCAATATTTAATTATATGTATTGATTAGGTTATATAACTATAAGTACAATACTAATAGCCTTATCGTACATGGTATATTATGTGTCCAAGATTAAATAATATGCTATTATATGGTTAAGCACTAGTTATCATTAAGAGGATATTACCATATTACATACTCAATCACTTAAATGAGCTATAATCATATATCCTAATCATATTTAAACTATATAACCATATAGTAATTATTATATTATATTGTATATAGTATAATATAATATAATATACTATATTATACTATATAGTATATTAATTAACTATTCATATATATAATTTATATATTTCTATATAAATTATAGGTATACAATACTAATTCCCTACGAGTGGAAGTTGTATTAATTATAAGTAAACTGAATGATATTAATATTGTCATATGATAACTATTAACCCCCAAGCAGATTATATAACATTATTACTTGAAATGATTGCTCGTCCTGAGATGATATCCCTACTTTATTTTGCATTCTCGTGATAGACTAATTCATGTGCTCTAGTTCCTGGTTATTATATTCCTTCCTGACTTGTCCCTATTACTATTATGGATAGTAATATGATTAATAGATACATTATGATATAATATTATGGTAATTATAATAGTTATAATAATAATATTAATATGTAATATATGTCATTTATATATATAATAGGTTATAATTCATATATGGGATAATGATTGTTTATGTAATATATTGAATAGGAAATAATAGTCATGTGTATACGTATAAGGATATACAATTACTAATTATATATAATTATTATATAATTATAGTAACATCTAGTAATTACCATTAACTGAATATAATCAGTTAATGGTATAGATTTATCAAATTGGGTTATTTTAAACTAAACAAATAACCAATAAGAATTAATATGTATAGGTTACAATTATGATTAAATCTATTAATAGTTAATCATAATGAATTATAAGCTAATATAATTCACAATTCATCATAATCTATATAATATTGATTAATCGGTAATTAACTCACACTCAACCACCCGACATAATATATAAGTTAGGTTCGAAAGTAATCATTGTAACTGGTATTAGATGAATTGATACTTATTTATGTTGTATACTTAAGGTTCAATAAAATATTGCTAATTTAATATGTGAATCATATATATACACTAATATATGATTTAGTGGTCATAGATTATATCTATACTATTATATGGAATAAATATGATTAGTATTATAACTAATGTATCATATATATTATTATGATTGTATATCAACTAATTATCTATTAAATATAGTGTAGCGAGGTTATGATTGTTCGTGACCTATCAACTTCAGCTCATTTGGTATCATTAGTGTTAGTTAAGTAACTTACGATATATGAAATTGTTAGGTAGAATCATGTATTATATAACATACTTAGTCTTAAAAAAGTATTGTATTGAATCATATAATTACATTGAAAGATATTAATAGGTCACTAGGTAACCATAATATATCATTACAAATACATATAGTATATAGTAATTATATGCTTATGGCCATACCTTAAATAACCTAAACAATGTGTATATATTGGTTATAGCCTAATCATTAAACTTTCCCCCATATCTTATCGTACTATTACACTTATGATTAGAGTACCTAATATAGTATATGCTATAATGATCGGATATAGTTAGATATAGCATCCGATCATATTTAGTATTTGATTTAGAAAGTTAGTAATTTGTTATATAACCACATGCTATTTGAAAATTCATTATATGTATATCATATTGTTATGTATTACCCATTATAGTTATTATATAATATTATTTGGTACTATTATATAATAGATTATAATAGTATAATAGACTATACCTCGTGTGGATACAATCTGATTTCTATATGGGCCAAGGTTTTTTGAGGTATGGGTTGGTATTTGGGTCCGAAAATTGGTTTAGGATAGGTCTATGAAATTAACATATATGAACAAGTGAATAATAGGTTATGTTGATAGGTTATAAATGACGAATAATTATATATAATTTATAAGTAATCATAGTAACCTATAGTGTTTACATAAGTACACCAACATTAAGATAAATTTGTTAAATTACTATGTAATTAAATGCCTATACAATATCATATATTACTATATGATATAAGTATATGTATAGATCAATAGTATTGTATAATAGATATATATAATTAGTATATTCTATTATACTAATTACAATATTTAATTCGAATTTAGTTAACTAATTTCAATAATATTGTGACCTAATGAAGGCAATATAATTGAGCAAATAGGCTTTTCTATGACCTCTTAACACACAAGTCATAAAAATACCTCAATTCTTTAGTACCATAGATTATATGAACTGACTAAGAGTACCATAAACTCGTGTGGTATCATAGGTATAATTATATTCACCTATTAGATAACCTATGTTAGTATGTTACCTATATGCTGTACGTATATTATTCTCTTTATATAAGAATTGGTGATTGAACATTTAGTTATCAGTCATAGTCAGTTTAGTTCACTATAATTCATTATGCTCTAATTATCGTTAATACGATTTGGGTATAAAGAGAATATCCATATGTGGCATTTAGGTTAAGTGTATATATATTTCTTTGGATTTCCAAAGTTTCAAGAGTCTATATGAAGTATGCCTTCCAAGGTTTGTAGGTTGAATGACTATAGTATTATATAGATCCCGATGTAGAAAGAGAATTTGGATAAATTGCTCTCCAAATATGACTATTGTGAAATCATATAATGGTTACATGCTCTTAATAATACTCCGGGGGGTTGTACGTATTCACTATACCACCATATGATCCATACATTATAAGTCAATGGTGGCATTGAGGTAAATAAACGTTCGAACATAGGTTACATCCACGGGTTCACCTGCTTGGGGGTGATTGAATCATATAAAACAAATTTTCAAGCATAATACCAATGATTGTATTTCAAATATTCTAATTTCATGTATATACTTGATACTTATGTTGATATAACCAAATATCTATTATAGTATAATTTTCTCAAATTTGTATTAACATAAGATGGTAAATTTATACTATCGTATAAATGGATGTAGACCATAATTATAGTCATATAAGTAATATGAGGTTAATATATAAATAATCAATACTATATTATGGAATTAGTGTTCAGATAGATTATGTTATAAGGTATACCAAATGGTTAATATATCAACAACAATACTATATATTAATAGGTGGGAATGGTGGTTACTCAAACGTAATAGGTTATTGAATTTATAGTACATTTATGAATTCAATAATTTTAATGATTGAGATATATCCTGTAATCATATAGCTATATTTGATATTATAACCTAACACTAATTTTGCATACCATTTGATTATCTGTGGTATAAAATATAACCCAATGGTGAAGGTTCATATTAATACGGATAGTTTAAAATTATGATATAATCTTAAACTACTTATATAATTAGATAGGCAACTATGGTTATTGAATTTACATTAGTTAAATATGTTCATATCGTATAAAATAGGTTATCACAAATATTACTTAACTAAATGATATGTAAACGGTGTGTATTTATAAATGGTTTACATATCACTATTTATACTAGTATAACATATCTTGATAACTATTTAACTATTACTTATACGTAATAGGTTATTGAATTTACTTATGTTATTATAGTTATATAAATATATTGTAATAAATGGTATAATCCATAAGTACCCAAAGTGGGGGAAGTATGATTCGTACATTCACTTGGGTTAATCTATAAGAATTATAGGTACATTACCAACTGATTGCAATAACAAATATAGGCAAATATTACTTAATTGTATTGCCTATATTACGATAATTTGATGATAATCACAAGTCTATAAATTTATATTTATAGGTTCCCCATCAGGCATAACCTCAAAATCATATATACGTATAACGAGAGGATAGCAGATGGGGAACATTGAGTTAAAATCCGTACATGCTATAGTTTAATGTGTTATATTTTATCATATTTATATATGATAAAATATGCCATCAAATAATAACCCTATACGTGTTATCTATAGTGATATTCACTATAGGTAACCTATAGTATGTAAGTGAAATAGTCAGTGGTATATTGGTGGTATATATTTGGTGAATTTTCACCAAATAGGCTTCTATTGATGGGTTGCTTCACCAATAGAACTTGAGCATATAGGTTCTATTGGTAAGTATTTCACCAATAGAACTATAGGTTATTGGTGTCACGTGGTATAATCCATAAGTACCCAAAGTGGGGGAAGTATGATCCGTACATTCACTTGGGTTAATCTGATTTCAAACCCAAGTTCACCCTATAATGTATGGTTACTTATAATGCTTGCAGTCATGTATACCAATCTCAGTGATATTCCATGTTATTAGCATATAGTATTGGTGATCATCATGGAAAACCAATGATCCGTTAACACCCCCATTGACACTAGTTAATTCATACATTCTTATATTAAATATATTTAGTTTGGTATTGCTTATATGATCATTTATGCATAGAATAGTATAATATAGTATATCATTTATGACAATATATGATATCGTATTCATATAATTCCATGTGATTTAGTAACTATAGGTTACCTAACATTAATTTATCCATAATACCTTTTATCAGCATATAACCTAACACTAATTATAATTTATGTCATAAATCTATAGTGTTGATACCCTATTAATTTAAGTAAACATATTATAATTTAGTCTATTTTCTGATTTAATGTATACATATTATAGTAACAAGTGATATGGTTAATTACTATAGATTGATAATATGCATTAGGTAATTAATGCATATATGATATAATAGTATAAACAATCATTAATATTATGGTATATAGCCATTGTGATATACCATGATAATAACCTATTTCATACCTATACCCAACGTATATTTCTATGATGACCCAAAATGTCATCTTTAAATTTAATAATTAATTATGTGATCTAAGCACTATTTACCATTACTCGACTTGAGTGTGCAGTCCGTAAAAAAATTTCGGAAAAGTTTTCAGGTGAAAAATGGATTAAAATATGAATTAGAGCTTTAAAACTCAACTGAGTTGACTTTGGTCAACATTTTGAGCAAACAGACTCGGATCAGTATTTTGACAATTTTGGTAGGTCTATATCGTGATTTGGGACTTAGGTGTATGCCCGAAATCAAATTCCGAGGTCCCTAGCCAGAGATATGGAATTTTGATGAAAAATTAAAAGTTTAAGTTCAAATAGTGACTGGATGTCAAATTATGTGCAAACGACCCCGGAATAGAATTTTGATGATTCCAACAGCTCCGTATGGTGATTTTGGACTTAGGAGCGTGATCAGAATTTTATTTGGAAGTCCGTAGTAGAATTAGGCTTGAAATGCCAAAAGTTGAATTTTTGGGAAGTTTGACCGAGGGGTTGACTTTTTGATATCGGGGTCGAAATCCGATTCTGAAATTTTTTATAAATCCATTATGTCATTTATGACTTGTGTGCAAAATTTGAGGTCAATCGGAATTGATTTGATATGTTTCGACGCAAAATATAAAAGTTGGAAGATTTTGAAAACTCATAATTCGATTCGATGCGCGATTCGTAATTTCGGCGTTGTTTGGCATGGTTTGAAGCCTCAACTAAGTTCATATTGTATTTTGGGACATGTTGGTATATTTGGTTAAGATACCGAGGGCCTCGGGTGGATTTCGGAAGGTTAACGGAATGAATTTCGGACAAAAAGGAGCTGCTGGAATTTTTCTGCTGCAGAAGCTGTTTTTGGACAGCAACCGGTGCAATCGCAGAGCTGACTTTGGAAGCTTATATCTCGAAATCTATAAGGAATCTGAATATTTTCAAAACAGTATTTGTAGCCCTTTAATTCTAGTTTCCAGAATGATAAACCATTTATCATTCAGACATTTATACAAAATGTTATGATCGATTGACTGAAGTTGCTACTGCAGAGTTTTGCTACAGCAGTGTGCATCGCCAGAAATTTCTGCTGCACAGGGCTGACTTTGGGAGCTTATATCTCGTAATCTATAAGGAGTTGGGCGATGAGCAAAATATGAAAGTTGTAGTACTTTGTATCTAGTTTGCAGAACTTTAAACCGTTTGGCAGTTGGAGTTGAGTACAAGAAGTTATGATTGATACACTACAGGCTGTCGAGGAAGAGTTTGATGTTTTCAACATAAGCATGTAATGATCCAAAAGTCCATTTTTAGTTCTAGAGATCGAAATTCAATTTCGAGACTTTCGACATTTTGATAATGAATTATAGGAGTGATCTGGAAAGTTTGGTCTAATTTCATCAAGTCACGATTGAGTTTTAAGCGCGAAATATGAGTTAATTGTTAAACGAGCGAAATTGGTATCACATTGAGCAAATGAGCTCCGAATTGAGTTTCGATTGAACGAATGGGTTCGTAGTTTTATTTGTGACTCATAGGAATAAGAATCGTCGAATTCCGAGTTCGTATGATGGAGTTAGAGCCTTTTTAGTGAAATAAAACTGCTGGTGTAAATAGTCCTTGTGTGCACCTTTAGCGACCAGATGTGACACTTTTAGCGACGGGATTGGACTTTTAGCGAACGGAATAGTGTTTTTGGGACAGAAACTTAAGGACCAAAAATGGTCATTTCCTTCATTTCGTTTTGGAGTTTTGGAGCACGGTTCTTGGGCGATTTTGAGGATTTCTTCAAGACTTCAACTTGGGTAAGTGTTCTATATCCAAATGTGATTATATTTCATAAATCCATGGTTATATTCATCATTTATTTCGGATTTAAATGGAAGAAATCAAGATTTTTTCAAAATCTTCCAAAAACAAAAATTTAAGATTTGGAGGTCGAGTTGTTATCGGATTTTGGTAAAATTGGTATGGGTGGACTCGTAATTGAATGGGTTGTCGGATTTTATAAGTTTCGCCGGATTCCGAGATGTGGGCCCCACGGACAAATTTTGAGCTAATTTCGGATTTTAATGAAAATGTAATATTTTCTTATGAAAGTGATTACTATAATTTTTGTTGACTGTATCGAATTAATTATGACTAGATACGAGTCGATCGGAGTCAGAAATTTGAGGAAAAAGCATAATACTTGGTTAAATTGGAGCAAGTCGAGGTAAGTGACTTGTCTAACCTTGTGTGGGAGAAATTTCCCCTAGGATTGGTATTGATGTGATTATTAAAATATGTTGAAAGTCGTGTGCACGAGGTGACGAGTGTGTACACGGGTTAAATTGCGAAAGATTATATTTTTAAATTGTGTAGATCACTGTTGCGCATTTATTAAATTATTTTATCTTGTTATATTCTTCATCATTGATGTGAGATATATACTTCAAATTTGTTTGATCTTTTCTTACTAATTGTTTTACCTGTTTAGTTGAAACTTGGTTTCTTTTAAGTGCATTATTTAAAGGTTGATTTTCTTTAAATTAAATATTATTAATATGAAGTATTTGACATTTTTAAACTTGATATTGAAGCAACGTAGTAAAGATTTTGAAATATTATTTTCCTAAATTATTTACTCCTGAATATTTTTATACTCATTGTGAGGGAGACGTGAGCTCTTTATTGTGGAAGAATATTATTGATGAATTATTTTGACATGAGCTGTGAGCTCTTTATTGTGGAAAACTATTATTGATGATTTATTTTGGCATGAGCCGTGAGCTCTTTATTGTGGCAAACTATTATTGATGATTTATTTTTGCATGAGCCGTAAGCTCTTTATTGTGGCAAACTATTATTGATGATTTATTTTTGCATGAGCCGTGAACTCTTTATGGTGGAAAAATATTGTTGTTTAATTATTTTGGCAAGTTAAATTATTTGAGCACTTGAGGTACAAATTATGATATATTGTGATATTGATACGCATGCGGTGGTATAAGGTCTGGGTGTTGAAACGCATGCGGTGAGATAAGGGTGGCTTGATACGCGTGGCTAGTAGAGGAACTATTAGAAGTCATGCGGTGTGATAAGGGTGGCTAAAACGCGGGATGCTATTTCGGGAAAAATATTTTCTTTAAATAAATTGTGAAGGCTCCCGCGGTGATATAAGAAAATGAGATATTGTGAATTTATTTATGATTTGGGACTACGAGGCGGTACCTCGGGAGTGCCCTTATTGATATTGATTTATGGCCGTAGTTGCCTTTGATTATTATTGTGATTTTCATAAAGTTGAAGGAAATTCTGTTTTGATTTCCACGAGATATTATTTGCAATTATTTGGTGTTATTATATGTGACATACTATTTGATTCATTTTCAATGTCATTTTATTTTACTACATTGATAAACATTTTACCATGCCATTATTATATTCCAGTAGGGCCTCACCTGACCTCGTCACTACTCTACTGAGGTTAGGCTTGGCACTTACTGGGTACCGCTGTGGTGTATTCATACTACGCTTCTGTACATCTTTTTGTGCAGATCCAGGTACATTTTACCAGCCTAGACGTCATTGAGTTACCTGCGCACGAAGACTTCGAGGTATATCTGCCAGCGTCCGCAGACTCCGGAGTCCCCTTTTATCATTTTATGTTGCTTCCTTATATTTTATCTAGACCTTGACATATAGAGACATTGAGAATAAATTCTTAGAAGCTTGTGACTTATTTCTACCGGGTTTTGGGAGTTGAAATTGTTTGAATTGTAGTTTATTTATTTCAGATATTTATTATTATTCCGCATTGATAGGCTTACCTAGTCTTAGAGACTAGGTGCCATCACGATATCATACGGAGGGAATTTGGGGTCGTGACAAGTTGGTATCAGAACACTAGGTTCATAGGTGTTATAAGTCACAAGCAGGTTTAGTAGAGTCTTGCGGATCGGTACGGAGACGTCTGTACTTATCTTCGGGAGGCTATGGAACTGTTAGGAAAATATTCATTTCCTTGATTCCTTATCGTGCGGCATTGATTTAGCGTGAAACATATATCTCATATTCCTTTGTATCCACTCGTGTATGACATTGTGCACTCAATATCAGTTGTGTGTCGACGGTTCGTGATGCCGCAGATGGACTACGAGGGAGCCAGAGATGCTCAAACATTTCCTTAACGTGTGATTCCGACTGAAGATGTGGGCGTATTGAGAGATCACCTAGTGAATCATGTGCGGGGTGCAACGGACATTGGCGTCTGGTTGATTTATACAAGCTCTGAAGATTATTATTGTGGATTATCAGACGTTGTGACCTATGACTTCGCGCTGAGTAGGGGGATTCCACTACCAATGGGTGGATTGCGGGGTCATGTATTATATCAGTTTTGGCCTGAAATGTATATATGTGGTACTGAAAGGTTCCCTAAAATTTACACATGTTTAAGACCTGAGATTTTGTAGAGGATAATGTTGGGACTTGCGGTATGTCCGCCTCGTTAATAATCCTATACTTCAATAGCAAAGGAGTTATAGAAACAACTCTAAATTTCTAGAAGGTCTACTCAGCGTGGACGTCACTGTTGCGGATTTTGGAGTGCTTCGGAGTAAGTATAGTTGTTGACGAGATTCTGGACTATGTGGTTCGTGCCAAGATTTGTTTGTATGGAGCTCTACTTTTGTGATCGTTGTGTATAAATAGGGGTAAGGGTTACCCCAAAGAAGAATCAAAGAGTATGTTAAGAAATGGGTCGGCTCAACAGTGTTGAGTCAGCATAACAAAAGAAGAAATTTGCCTTGGGAGAGATAATTCTCCACCAGTGTTCGTGGTAAGACTATGAAGAGGGGAGACCAGCCAATGCAACACCGCCCACTTGGCTCAGGCAGTCGTCCAGTCCAGTCTGCACATCGGATTACTCGGGGTGCTCCAGTAAGTTCTTTTAATGCACCACCGACATGAGTTCCTACAATGGTTATTCCAGTTTTCTGGCACAGACTCAATATGAGCAGCCTAACCCGCAAAGGAGTTGTTATGAATACGGTGATACTAGGCACATCATGAGAAAAATTGTCAAAAACTTGGGAGAGACTTATTTCATCAAAGCACTCAGGCTACGTGCCCCATTGCAGTTACTACACCACCCACACGACCAGTTAGGGGTGAAGGTCATATGAGTAAAAGGCGTCCTAGAGGTGGAGACCCAGCCGTTGATATATTTGTTTTACGGTATGGCGGAGGTCGCTACATCAGATGGTGTCGTTGCAGGTACGACCTCGATTTAATATAAAGGAATAATTTCCTTAAGTTGATTCGGTTCTCAATATCGAAACGAGTCTTCCTATTGTGCTCCACTTATGAGTGAGCTTCATAATTCTATAATCTACTTATGTGTTTACCCCTGTTGGGAGATTTTATGGAGATAACTACGCCTATCATTTCGTGTTGGTCACTAATCAGAGCTGCAAGGCTAAATGTGGCTTTCTGTTACTCATTTCGGTAAATTTTTATGTAAATTCCGAATAATTAATTGCAAATTGTGAATTATATGCCCTACCAGTGTGGGGTTCATTATGTGTTGTGATTTGGTGTAACCGAAATTATTTAAAAGGAGAAAATGGAAATTTTCAATTGGCACGATGTGCATATTACTTGTGATTCAGAACTGAGGACGAGATCCTCACATTTTTATGTAAATTGATATGTTTAAACTGGGCTACGAGCTGCGGTGGAAGTTATATAATGATGAGATCCTTGTGAGGAAAATTCTTGTGTTTAAGTTCTCCCTTGTGAAATTAAATTTGTACTATAGTACTAATAGGGAGTCAGGCATGTTAGGCTTATTTGAAAATTTTTATATGAAATTCTTTGGGCATAGTTGTCAAATTCGTGTTGTAATTATTAATTTTTAACCTACGAGATAGGTGCCCGCCTAGGTGGCGTTAAATGTGACTCATTAATTCGAGTAAATAATTATGAAGTCTTCATGCCTCACATCTAGTTATCAGTATTGTGAACGTTTGCAACGAGATTTTTGTTAACATGAGGTTAAATGACGATTCTGTAATTGATTATGAACAACTATTAAGACCAAATTGATCCAAGAGGGTGCCTCATTTACAGGGTCAGACGAGTGTGAGTTAAGCTTTCAGAAGCTCAAGATCACTTTGACTCCGACACAAGCGTTGGTATTAGTTACATATTCAAGGTCTTATACTGTGTATTGTGACGCATCGCATATTGGTCTCGGCGCGATGTTGATGCAAGACGGTAGGGTGATTGCCTACGCGTCCAGACAGTTAAAAGTGCATGAGAAGAATTATCATGTACATGACGTGGAGTTAGCAACTATTGTTCATGCCTTAAAAATTTAGCGGCATTATTTGTACGGTGTCCATTGTGAGGTCTACACCGATCACCGAAGTCTATAACATTTATTTAAACATAATGATCTTAATTTGCGGCAGCAGAGGTGGTTGGAGTTGCTTAAAGATTATGATATCACCATTCTCTATCATCTTGGGAAGGCCAATGTGGTGGCCGATGCCTTGAGTCGTAAGGCAGAGAGTTTAGGCAGCTTAGCATATTTACCGGTAGCAGAGAGGCCTTTGGCCTTGGATGTTCAGGCCTTGGCCAACCAGTTTGTCAGTTTGGATGTTTTCGAGCCGAGTCGAGTTTTGGCTTGTGTGGTTTCTCAGTCTTCTCTTTATGATCGTATCAGGGAATGTCAGTATGATGACCCCCATCTACTTGTCCTTAAGGACACAGTTCAGCATGGCAATACCAAGGAAGTCACTATTGGAGATGAAGATGTATTACGGATGTAGGGCAGGCTATGTGTGCCAAATATAAATGGTTTTCGTGAATTGATTCTCCGGGAGGCTCACAGTTTGCGGTACTCCATAATTAGTACCCAATTTTATATAATTAGTACTATAACCTATGTTACCTAATTATGATTATAGTAATTCAAGATATAGCATTAACAATATCATATACATTAAATGTTAGATATATATGATATAATGTATTACTAGGATATGGTAATAATGTATATTATATCATTAGTTAATATGGATAATTAATTATAATACTATATCCACATATAGTGATAAATAATTATAACTATTACATATTGATAATAGTTAAGATTAAGTTATACACATACCTATTTACTTAATTTGATGGCATATTTTATCATATATAAATATGGTTAAGTAATATTAACTATTTATATTGAGTTATCATTATAATTAATACACTTGTAATATACCTATATGAAATATAGTACATATAATGAATAACTTATGGTATTATTACAATAGTACGTAATATCAAAATAGTATTATAATTAATAGGTGAAATACTATACTATATATATGATTGTAACCTAAAAGATATAGGTAATTATTGTATTAAAATGTAATAGTGTAGGTATATTATAACCTCATTATATAACCATCATTGGTAACTGTACAATTATATAATATGTAATAATTTATAATATAACCCTATACTTTAGATAATGATATCATTAATTTGGGTATATTAATACGTGATAATAATTATACAGTTTAGTGATATTAATATATATGGATATATTATAAGTTATAGTAATATTATTAGATTTAATAGTTATGGTATAATTACCTATAATATCAACCCAACGTTAATCTTGGTTACAATTTAATAGGTACTTATGTACGATAACGAGTATATATAATTAATGAATCCATTATAATTTAGACTCATCAAGTATAGGTATAGTATGATTAACCTATATGATATTCAATTGTATATCTTTATGCTTATATATTTCTATTGGTAGTATGAGTAAACCTTCAATCATAGGTTAACCTGAGTTGATTACATTAAATGTAGTTGGTATATTACATAATCATATATACATATCTATATTATCTATTATAATATTATATATTAGTATTGATTAACAATAAGTATATAAATTGATAATCCTGACCTATATGATGATACATTAATACTAAAGTTTATAATTAGTACATCACAATTAGTATTTATATCGTATAATTGGTTACTATATAGTATATATACTTATTATATTCTATGGTACTTATTATAGTTAACAAATAATTATTATATATAATTATAAGGTTAATATGAATATGATAGTTAGTAATTAGGTATAGTAATATAAATCGGATTAATCACTATTATACTTTCACAATATTAATATACTACTAGTATATTAGTCTGAATATACTAAGAATTGGATTTATAATGATTATTTTAACTATTATCAGAAATAAGTATTAGATAGTACTTCTTATATTATGATTAAATCTATTAATCATAATTACAATATGAGATATGAAATGGGTTAAATTATATACAGGAGGTAATTTATTATGGTAAATGTTGATCATATATACATCTCAAGTGTATGGTTAATACACTCTAATTGATATGGCTTATGCATTGTATTAACCATATAGTATAATTGAATAATCTGTATGACCAAATTATTGTATATACCGATTAATATAAGTAACCAGATGTAGTCAATAAATACATTAATTAGTAAACTATATACATTATTAATGTTGTATTATACTCGTGTATAATACAATTAGGTTAAATAATTATATAATAATACCTATAATTGGTAATATATAATTTGATAACACTATATCTCGTATAACCACATACATATTTTTATACTTGAGATGTATATATGATAATAACACATAATTATAATATATTTCGGAATAATACTATTATCGATTATAGTATATACCAATTAATGCTATCTATTACTAGATAGTATACATAATGTATACTATATTGGATTAATATATGTAAGTCAATATATGAAAGATAACTATAGGTTCCACATAAACCTATAGTTAAGAGCATGTATGATGTGACTAGTATATGTATGATACCTATATAGACTATCTTAATATTAACTTAATATATACTATTATTATGCATTAATTATACAATATGATTGGGTATAATTGTATAATTTATGAATTTAGTATATCAATAATAGTAACCTATGTACAGTTTATATAGGTATCATACATATACTGGTGGTTATAAGTATCTATTTAATTGTATAATGGCTTTTCATAAATGTTACCAATTAGGTTATTGGTTATATAATTAAATATTTAATTATATAATTATTATCAGTAATCTAATAATTATAGGTAATATTACTTAACCATATATCATATTCGATTATATAATAGTCATATCGGAGTGTATACATAATTAACCCCCTCTAATGATAGCATATTACTAGTATAAATGATACGTAAATATCATTTATATTTACGTATATAACGTATTAATTATAGTTATACATATATACACTAATATTATTTGATATCCATAATCATAATTAAGATATTAATAGATTAAGATTAAAATATAAATATGATAGTAATGATAGATTATAGGTATATTATCAATTGATAGTATAAATCAACTAGGTTAATGATAAGTTATAGGGCATGATTATAATACAATAATATAATAACTATTATATAATATAATGTTAAATACTAATATATATACCCAAATTCCATATTACCCATACATCTATTGGATAATATGAATTGATTATATACCATATATATTTATAACTAAGTATAGGTATCATAGATTATATTGTTTACCTATAATACTCAGATGATATGGTTAACAATACTATTATTTATATATACCCTTGATGAGTCTAAATTATAATGGATTCATTAATTATAGTATTGACTATTATTATCTCTATAATAGTATAATACATTACGGTTATATATGGTTAAGTATATATTGAACTAAACTTACTAATGTTAAGGTATATCAATTCTCATATTAGTTTGCATACAATTGTTTATAAATATGTATAATGCTATATTAAAAATGTATAGGTTAAATATACAGATATTATACCAGAACCTATAGTTATGACATATATAGTGTATTTAATTGTCACTATGAGTATAGACTTAATACCATGCTTATAGAAACCAAGATTAATACCCAATCATATATACCTATTATTGAAATTAATCACTATAATAGTTAATTAACATACTAAAATATGTAATAATTGGGATATAATTATTATATACATTTAGTAATATGTTCATATGATTAATCAAATTGTCTAATAACTGGAATAATACAGTTACAATACTATATATGGATTATGTACATTATTAACCAATTACTTAATATAATTACCAAATAAATTATATTACTAATTATTAGTAATTGATCACTTTTATCCGTACATACTATGTTCCCATTACAAGTGTATTAAGTATATATTATTGATTAACCCAATTTTACTATTACTAACTGAGTATTATATGGTATATACCTATCATAAGTAATTGGCATATATTTGTTATACCAATAACCATATATTTTCAGTATATTAACTATAATTTGGATATAAATATGATTTCATATTATACATATTTGCGTATTATAGTATGTTAGTATATTAAATAATAGGTTATAATTTAGGTTATTTCATATAATAGTAAGCATAAAGATATATATTATAACCTATATCATGGTATAATAACTAATTAGGTAATATCTAGATAATTATTTGGTATAAATTACTACCAAATAATACCAATATTTAATAGTGGTATGATATAAGTCAGTTAATGATTATAGCTCATTATAATTATTATAATATATTTTTAGTGGTCATATATTACAATAAATTATAATATATCTAATTTGCATACATAATTGATATAATATGAATAACTATGATACACATCATTTACTTATCATGTATAGGTATGATGATTACCTATACTAATACATAATAGGATAGTATAGATATACATTATACTATTTATACCAACTTAATTACGTATATCATTAGTAACTAAACATATACGTTAATATCAGGTTTAAATAATATATTGTAATTGATTAAATATTAATCACTACATGTTATATTACCCTAAGTATAAGTGTTAATATCATTATAGGTTTAATACATAAGATAATACCAATAATCATCTCTGTTATAAGTGATAAATATTAATCATGATATAGGTTATAATATATATCTTTATGCTTATAACCCATAGATAATAAATTAATTGTTATCTATTAAATATGTTATAATATAGTAATTTATTGTGTATTAGTTTAATCTAGAATATATACACAATCTAATGTTAATTATATGTATAATAATCATACCAATATTTAATTATATGTATTGATTAGGTTATATAACTATAAGTACAATACTAATAGCCTTATCGTACATGGTATATTATGTGTCCAAGATTAAATAATATGCTATTATATGGTTAAGCACTAGTTATCATTAAGAGGATATTACCATATTACATACTCAATCACTTAAATGAGCTATAATCATATATCCTAATCATATTTAAACTATATAACCATATAGTAATTATTATATTATATTATATTGTATATAGTATAATATAATATACTATATTATACTATATAGTATATTAATTAACTATTCATATATATAATTTACATATTTCTATATAAATTATAGGTATACAATACTAATTCCCTACGAGTGGAAGTTGTATTAATTATAAGTAAACTGAATGATATTAATATTGTCATATGATAACTATTAACCCCCAAGCAGATTATATAACATTATTACTTGAAATGATTGCACGTCCTGATATGATATCCCTACTTTATTTTGCATTCTCGTGATAGACTAATTCATGTGCTCTAGTTCCTGGTTATTATATTCCTTCCTGACTTGTCCCTATTACTATTATGGATAGTAATATGATTAATAGATACATTATGATATAATATTATGGTAATTATAATAGTTATAATAATAATATTAATATGTAATATATGTCATTTATATATATAATAGGTTATAATTCATATATGGGATAATGATTGTTTATGTAATATATTGAATAGGAAATAATAGTCATGTGTATACGTATAAGGATATACAATTACTAATTATATATAATTATTATATAATTATAGTAACATCTAGTAATTACCATTAACTGAATATAATCAGTTAATGGTATAGATTTATCAAATTGGGTTATTTTAAACTAAACAAATAACCAATAAGAATTAATATGTATAGGTTACAATTATGATTAAATCTATTAATAGTTAATCATAATGAATTATAAGCTAATATAATTCACAATTCATCATAATCTATATAATATTGATTAATCGGTAATTAACTCACACTCAACCACCCGACATAATATATAAGTTAGGTTCGAAAGTAATCATTGTAACTGGTATTAGATGAATTGATACTTATTTATGTTGTATCCTTAAGGTTCAATAAAATATTGCTAATTTAATATGTGAATCATATATATACACTAATATATGATTTAGTGATCATAGATTATATCTATACTATTATATGGAATAAATATGATTAGTATTATAACTAATGTATCATATATATTATTATGATTGTATATCAACTAATTATCTATTAAATATAGTGTAGTGAGGTTATGATTGTTCGTGACTATCAACTTCAGCTCATTTGGTATCATTAGTGTTAGTTAAGTAACTTACGATATATGAAATTGTTAGGTAGAATCATGTATTATATAACATACTTAGTCTTAAAAAAGTATTGTATTGAATCATATAATTACATTGAAAGATATTAATAGGTCACTAGGTAACCATAATATATCATTACAAATACATATAGTATATAGTAATTATATGCTTATGGCCATACCTTAAATAACCTAAACAATGTGTATATATTGGTTATAGCCTAATCATTAAACTTTCCCCCATATCTTATCGTACTATTACACTTATGATTAGAGTACCTAATATAGTATATGCTATAATGATCGGATATAGTTAGATATAGCATCCGATCATATTTAGTATTTGATTTAGAAAGTTAGTAATTTGTTATATAACCACGTGCTATTTGAAAATTCATTATATGTATATCATATTGTTATGTATTACCCATTATAGTTATTATATAATATTATTTGGTACTATTATATAATAGGTTATAATAGTATAATAGACTATACCTCGTGTGGATACAATCTGATTTCTATATGGGCCAAGATTTTTTGAGGTATGGGTTGGTATTTGGGTCCGAAAATTAGTTTAGGATAGGTCTATGAAATTAAATATATGAACAAGTGAATAATAGGTTATGTTGATAGGTTATAAATGACGAATACTTATATATAACTTATAAGTAATCATAGTAACCTATAGTGTTTACATAAGTATACCAACATTAAGATAAATTTGTTAAATTACTATGTAATTAAATGCCTATACAATATCATATATTACTATATGATATAAGTATATGTATAGATCAATAGTATTGTATAATAGATATATATATAATTAGTATATTCTATTATACTAATTATAATATTTAATTCGAATTTAGTTAACTAATTTCAATAATATTGTGACCTAATGTAGGCAATATAATTGAGCAAATAGGATTTTTTATGACCTCTTAACACACAAGTCATAAAAATACCTCAATTCTTTAGTACCATAGATTATATGAACTGACTAAGAGTACTATAAACTCGTGTGGTATCATAGGTACAATTATATTCACCTATTAGGTAACCTATGTTAGTATGTTACCTATATGTTGTACGTATATTATTCTCTTTATATAAGAACTGGTGATTGAATATTTAGTTATCAGTCATAGTCAGTTTAGTTCACTATAATCCATTATGCTCTAATTATCGTTAATACGATTTGGGTATAAAGAGAATATCCATATGTGGCATTTAGGTTAAGTGTATATATATTTCTTTAGATTTTCAAAGTTTCAAGAGTCTATATGAAGTATGCCTTCCAAGGTTTGTAGGTTGAATGACTATAGTATTATATAGATCCCGATGTAGAAAGAGAATTTGGATAAATTGCTCTCCAAATATGACTATTGTAAAATCATATAATGGTTACATGCTCTTAATAATACTCTGGGGGGGGGGGGGAGGGCTGTACGTATTCACTATACCACCATATGATCCGTACATTATAAGTCAATGGTGGCATTGAGGTAAATAAATGTTCGAACATAGGTTACATCCACGGGTTCACCTGCTTGGGGGTGATTGAATCATATAAAACAAATTTTCAAGCATAATACCAATGATTGTATTTCAAATATTCTAATTTCATGTATATACTTGATACTTATGTTGATATAACCAAATATCTATTATAGTATAATTTTCCCAAATTTGTATTAACATAAGATGGTAAATTTATACTATCGTATAAATGGATGTAGACCATAATTATAGTCATATAAGTAATATGAGGTTAATATATAAATAATCAATACTATATTATGGAATTAGTGTTCAGATAGATTATGTTATAAGGTATACCAAATGGTTAATATATTAACAACAATACTATATATTAATAGGTGGGAATGGTGGTTACTCAAACGTAATAGGTTATTGAATTTATAGTACATTTATGAATTCAATAATTTTAATGATTGAGATATATCCTGTAATCATATAGCTATATCTGATATTATAACCTAACACTAATTTTGCATACCATTTGATTATCTGTGGTATTAAATATAATTCTAGTTGTATGGCCAAAAAATGCAAAAAATGAGGAACGATCATGGCGGGGCGGTGACTATGGTTCCTTAGGTCATATTTGATGGCCCGGAAAATTTTAGGCGATTGGGGTTCGGGGTTCCCGGGACCCCTTGGAAGGCGTGGGCTAAAGCACACGAAAATATGGAAATCGCGCGGAATTCTAGTTTTTTGGCTGAAAAACACAAAAGACTAGGAACGATCATGGCGGGGTGGTGACTATGGTTCCTTAGGTCATATTTGATAGTCCGGAAAATTTTTAGGCGATCCGGCTCCGGGGGGCCCGACCCACTCGGAAGGCGTGGGCGATAGCACACAAAAAGATGGGAATCGGGCGGAATTCTAGTTTTTTGGCCAAGAAATGCAAAAAATGAGGAACGATCATGGCAAGGCGGTGACTATGGTTCCTTAGGTCCTAATTGATGGCCCAAAAAGTTTTTAGGCGATCCGAGTCCGGCGGCCCGGCCCACTCGGAAGGCGTGGGCAATAGCACACAAAAATATGGTAATCGAGCGTAATTCTAGTTTTTTGGCCGAAAAACGCAATAAATGAGGATCGATCATGGCGGGGCGGTGACTATGGTTCCTTAGGTCGTATTTGATGGCCCGGAAAATTTTAGGCGATCGGGGTCCACGGCTCCCGGGACCACTCGGAAGGCGTAAGCTATAGCACACTAAAATATGCAAATCGCGCGGAGTTCTTGTTTTTTGGCCGAAAAATGCAAAGCATTTGGAACGATCGTGGTGGGGCGGTGACTATGGTACCTTAGGTCGTATTTGATGTCCCGAAAAATTTTAGGCGATCGAGGTCCGGAGTTCCCGGGTTCACTTGGAAGGCGTGGGCTATAGGACACGAAAATATGGGAATCGCGCGGAATTCTAGTTTTTTGGCCGAAAAACGGAAAAACTAGGAACGATCATGGCTGGGCGGTGACTATGGTTCCTTAGGTCTTTTTTGATAGTCCGAAAAAATTTTAGGCGATAGGGGTCCGGAGACCCGGGACCACTCGGAAGGCGTGGGCTATAACACAAAAAAATATGGGATCGCGCGGAATTCTAGTTGTTTGGTCGAAAAATGCAAAAAATGAGGAACGATCATGGCGGGGCGGTGACTATGGTTCCTTAGGTCATATTTGATAGTCCGGAAAATTTTTAGGTGATCCTGCTCCGGGGGGCCCGACCCACTCGGATGGCGTGGGCAATAGCACACAAAAATATGGGAATCAGGTGGAATTCTAGTTTTTTGGCCAAGAAATGCTATAAATGAGGAACGATCATGGCGAGGCGGTGACTATGGTTCTTAGGTCCTAATTGATGGCCCAAAAAATTTTTAGGCGATCTGAGTCCGGCGGCCCGGCCCACTCGGAAGGCGTGGGCAATTGCACACAAAAATATGGTAATCGAGCGGAATTCTAGTTTTTCGGCTGAAAAACGCAATAAATGAGGAACGATCATGGCGGGGCGGTGACTATGGTTCCTTATGTCGTATTTGATGGCCCGGAAAATTTTAGGCGATCGGGGTCCACGGCTCCCGGGACCACTCCGAAGGCGTAAGCTATAGCACACTAAAATATGCAAATCGCGCGGAATTCTAGTTTTTTGGCCGAAAAATGCAAAGCATTTGGAACGATCATGGCGAGGCGGTGACTATGGTTCCTTAGGTCCTAATTGATGGCCCGAAAATTTTTTAGGCGATCCAAGTCCGGTGGCCCGGCCCACTCGGAAGGCGTGGGCAATAGCACACAAAATATGGTAATCGAGCGGAATTCTAGTTTTTTGGCTGAAAAACGCAATAAATGAGGAACGATTATGGCGGGGCGGTGACTATGGTTCCTTAGGTCATATTTGATGGCCCAAAAAATTTTAGGCGATCGGGGTCCACGGCTCCCGGGACCACTCGGAAGGCGTAAGCTATAGCACACAAAAATATGGTAATCGAGCGGAATTCTAGTTTTTTGGCCGAAAAACGCAATAAATGAGGAACGATCATGGCGGGGGCGGTGACTATGGTTCCTTAGGTCGTATTTGATGGCTCAGAAAATTTTAGGCGATCGGGGTCCACGGCTCCCGGGACCACTCGGAAGGCGTAAGCTATAGCACACTAAAATATGCAAATCGCGCGGAGTTCTAATTTTTTGGCCGAAAAATGCAAAGCATTTGGAATGATCATGGTGGGGCGGTGACTACGGTACCTTAGGTCGTATTTGATAGTCCGAAAAATCTTTAGGCGATCGGGGTCCGCGGCTCCCCGGACCACTTGGAAGGCGTGGGTATAGCACACGAAAATATGGGAATCGGGCGTAATTCTAGTTTTTTGGCCGAAAAATGCAAAAAATGAGAAATGATGATGGCGGGGCAGTTACTATGGTTCCTTAGGTCGTATTTGATGGCCCGGAAAAATTTTAGGCGATCGGGGTCCGGGGGTCCCGGAACCACTTGGAAGGGTGGGCAATAGCACACAAAAATATTGTAATCGGGCGGAATTCTAGTTTTTTGGGCGAAAAACGCAACAAATGAGGAATCATCATGGCTGGGCGGTGACTATGGTTCCTTAGGTCGTATTTGATAGTCCGGAAAAATTTTAGGCGATAGGGGTCCGGAGTTCCCGGTTCACTTGGAAGGCGTGGGCTATAGGACACGAAAATATGGGAATCGCACGGAATTCTAGTTTTTTGGCCGAAAAACGAAAACACTAAGAATGATCATGGCTGGGCGGTGACTATGGTTCCTTAGGTCTTATTTGATAGTCCGAACAAATTTTAGGCGATAGGGGTCAGGAGACACGGGACGACTCGGAAGGCGTGGGCTATAACACACAAAAATATGGGATCGCGCGAAATTCTAGTTGTTTGGCCGAAAAACGCAAAAAATGAGGAACGATCATGGAGAGGTGGTTACTATGGTTCCTTAGGTCGTATTTGATGGCCCGGAAAATTTTTAGGCGATCGGGGTTCGGGGTTCCCGGGACCCCTTGGAAGGCGTGGGCTAAAGCACACGAAAATATGGAAATCGCGCGGAATTCTTGTTTTTTGCTGAAAAACGCAAAAGACTAGGAACGATCATGGCATGGCGGTGACTATGGTTCCTTAGGTCGTATTTGATAGTCCGGAAAATTTTTAGGCGATCCGGCTCCGGGGGGCCCGACCTACTCGGAAGGCGTGGGCGATAGCACACAAAAATATGGGAATCGGGCGGAATTCTAGTTTTTTGGCCAAGAAATGCAAAAAATGAGGAACGATCATGGCGAGGCGGTGACTATGGTTCCTTAGGTCCTAATTGATGGCCCGAAAATATTTTAGGCGATAGGGGTCCGGAGACCCGGGACCACTCGGATGGCGTGGGCTATAACACACAAATAAATGGGATCGCGCGGAATTCTAGTTTTTTGGCTGAAAAACGCAATAAATGAGGAACGATCATGGCGGGGCGGTGACTTTGGTTCCTTAGGTCGTATTTGATGGCCCGGAAAATTTTAGGCGATCGGGGTCCACGGCTCCCGGGACCACTCGGAAGGCGTAAGCTATAGCACACAAAAATATGGTAATCGAGAGGAATTCTAGTTTTTTGGCCGAAAAACGCAATAAATGAGGAACGATCATGGCGGGGCGGTGACTATGGTTCCTTAGGTCGTATTTGATGGCCCGAAAAATTTTAGGCGATCGGGGTCCACGGCTCCCGGGACCACTCGGAAGGCGTAAGCTATAGCACACTAAAATATGCAAATCGCGCGGAGTTCTAGTTTTTTGGCCGAAAAATGCAAAGCATTTGGAATGATCATGGTTGGGGCGGTGACTATGGTACCTTAGGTCGTATTTGATAGTCCGGAAATTTTTTAGGCGATCGGGATCCGCGGCTCCCCGGACCACTTGGAAGGCGTGGGTATAGCACACGAAAATATGGGAATCGGGCGTAATTCTAGTTTTTTGGCCGAAAAATGCAAAAAATGAGAAACGATGATGGCGGGGATGTTACTATGGTTCCTTAGGTCATATTTGACGGCCCAGAAAAATTTTAGGCGATCGGGGTCCGGGGGTCCCGGAACCACTTGGAAGGGTGGGCAATAGCACACAAAAATATTGTAATCAGGCGGAATTCTAGTTTTTTGGCCGAAAAACGCAACAAATGAGGAATGATCATGGCTGGGCGGTGACTATGGTTCCTTAGGTCGTATTTGATAGTCCGAAAAAATTTTAGGCGATAGGGGTCCGGAGTTCTCGGGTTCACTTGGAAGGCGTGGGCTATAGGACACGAAAATATGGGAATCGCGCGGAATTCTAGTTTTTTGGCCGAAAAACGGAAAAAACTAGGAACGATCATGGCTGGGCGGTGACTATGGTTCCTTAGGTCTTATTTGATAGTCCGGAAAAATTTTAGGCGATAGGGGTCCGGAGACCCGGGACCACTCGGATGGCGTGGGCTATAACACACAAATATATGGGATCGCGCGGAATTCTATTTGTTTGGCCGAAAAACGCAAAAAATGAGGAACGCTCATGGCGGGGTGGTTACTATGATTCCTTAGGTGGTATTTGATGGCCCGGAAAATTTTTAGGCGATCGGGGCTCGGGGTTCCCGAGACCCCTTGGAAGGCGTGGGCTAAAGCACACGAAAATATGGAAACCGCGCGGAATTCTAGTTTTTTGGCTGAAAAATGCAAAAGACTAGGAACGATCATGGCGGGGCGGTGACTATGGTTCCTTAGGTCGTATTTGATAGTCCGAAAATTTTTTAGGCGATCCAGCTCCGGGGGGCCCGACCCACTCGGAAGGCGTGGGCGATAGCACACAAAAATATGGGAATTGGGCGGAATTCTAGTTTTTTGGCCAAAAAATGCAAAAAATGAGGAACGATCATGGCAAGGCGGTGACTATGGTTCCTTAGGTCCTAATTGATGGCCCAAATATTTTTAGGCAATCCGAGTCCGGCAGCCCGGCCCACTCGGAAGGCGTGGGCAATAGCACACAAAAATATGGTAATCGAGCGGAATTCTATATTTTTGGCCAAAAAATGCAAAAAATGAGGAACGATCATGGCGAGGTGGTGACTATGGTTCCTTATGTGCTAATTGATGTCCCGAAACGTTTTTAGGCGATCCGAGTCCGGCGGCCCGGCGCTCTCGGAAGGCGTGGGCAATAGCACACAAAAATATGGTAATCGAGCGGAATTCTAGTTTTTTGGCCGAAAAACGCAATAAATGAGGAACGATCATGGCAGGGCGGTGACTATGGTTCCTTAGGTCGTATTTGATGGCCCGGAAAATTTTAGGCGATCGGGGTCCACGGCTCCCGGGACCACTTGGAAGGCGTAAGCTATAGCACACTAAAATATGCAAATCGCGCGGAGTTCTAGTTTTTTGGCCGAAAAATGCAAAGCATTTGGAACGATCATGGTGGGGCGGTGACTATGGTACCTTAGGTCGTATTTGATAGTCCGGAAATGTTTTAGGCGATCGGGATCCGCGGCTCCCCGGACCACTTGGAAGGCGTGGGTATAGCACACGAAAATATAGGAATCGGGCGTAATTCTAGTTTTTTGGCCGAAAAATGCAAAAAATGAGAAACGATGATGGCGGGGATGTTACTATGGTTCCTTAGGTCGTATTTGACGGCCCAGAAAAATTTTAGTCGATCGGGGTCCGGGGGTCCCGGAACCACTTGGAAGGGTGGGCAATAGCACACAAAAATATTGTAATCATGCGGAATTCTAGTTTTTTGGCCGAAAAACGCAACAAATGAGGAATGATCATGGCTGGGCGGTGGCTATGGTTTCTTAGGTCGTATTTGGCAGTCCGGAAATTTTTTAGGCGATCGGGATCCGCGGCTCCCCGGACCACTTGGAAGGCGTGGGTATAGCACACGAAAATATGGGAATCGGGCGTAATTCTAGTTTTTTCGCCGAAAAATGCAAAAAATGAGAAACGATGATGGCGGGGATGTTACTATGGTTCCTTAGGTCGTATTTGACGGCCCAGAAAAATTTTAGGCGATCGGGGTCCGGGGGTCCCGGAACCACTTGGAAGGGTGGGCAATAGCACACAAAAATATTGTAATCAGGCGGAATTCTAGTTTTTTGGCCGAAAAACGCAACAAATGAGGAATGATCATGGCTGGGCGGTGACTATGGTTCCTTAGGTCGTATTTGATAGTCCGGAAAAATTTTAGGCAATAGGGGTCCGGAGTTCTCGGGTTCACTTGGAAGGCGTGGGCTATAGGACACGAAAATATGGGAATCGCGCGGAATTCTAGTTTTTTGGCCGAAAAACGGAAAAAACTAGGAACGATCATGGCTGGGCGGTGACTATGGTTCCTTAGGTCTTATTTGATAGTCCGGAAAAATTTTAGGCGATAGGGGTCCGGAGACCCGGGACCACTCGGATGGCGTGGGCTATAACACACAAATATATGGGATCGCGCGGAATTCTATTTGTTTGGCCGAAAAACGCAATAAATGAGGAACGCTCATGGCGGGGTGGTTACTATGGTTCCTTAGGTGGTATTTGATGGCCCGAAAAATTTTTAGGCGATCGGGGCTCGGGGTTCCCGAGACCCCTTGGAAGGCGTGGGCTAAAGCACACGAAAATATGGGAATCGGGCGGAATTCTAGTTTTTTGGCCAAGAAATGCAAAAAATGAGGAACGATCATGGCAAGGCAGTGAATATGGTTCCTTAGGTCCTAATTGATGGCCCGAATATTTTTTAGGCGATCCGAGTCAGGCGGCCTGGCCCACTCGGAAGGCGTGGGCAATAGCACACAAAAATATGGTAATCGAGCGGAATTCTAGTTTTTTGGCCGAAAAACGCAATAAATGAGGAATGACCATGGCGGGGCGGTGACTATGGTTCCTTAGGTTGTATTTTATGGCCCGGAAAATTTTAGGCGATCGGGGTCCGGAGTTCCCGGGTTCACTACGAAGGCGTGGGCTATAGGACACAAAAATATGGTAATCGAGCGGAATTCTAGTTTTTTGGCCGAAAAACGCAAAAAATGAGGAACGATCATGGCGAGGCGGTGAATATGGTTCCTTAGGTCCTAATTGATGGCCCGAAAATTTTTTAGGCGTTCCGAGTCCAGCGGCCCGGCCCACTCGGAAGGCGTGGGCAATAGCACACAAAAATATTGTAATCGAGCGGAATTCTAGTTTTTTGGCCGAAAAACGCAAAAAATGAGGAACGATCATGGCGAGGTGGTGAATATGGTTCCTTAGGTCCTAATTGATGCCCCGAAATTTTTAGGCGATCCGGCTCCGGGGGACCCCTTGGAAGGCGTGGGCTAAAGCACACGAAAATAAGGAAATCGCGCGAAATTCTAGCTTTCAGGCTGAAAAACGCAAAAGACTAGGAACGATCATAGTGGGGCGGTGACTATGGTTCCTTAGGTCGTATTTGATAGTTCGGAAAATTTTTAGGCGATCCGGCTCCGGGGGGCCCTTCCCACTCGGAAGGCGTGGGCGATAGCACACAAAAATATGCGAATCGGGCGGAATTCTAGTTTTTTGGCAAAGAAATGCAAAAAATGAGGAACGATCATGGCGAGGTGGTGACTATGGTTCCTTAGGTCCTAATTGATTTTCCGAAATTTTTTTAGGCGATCAGAGTCCGGCGGCTCGGCCCACTCGGAAGGCGTGGGCAATAGCACACAAAAATATGGTAATCGAGCGGAATTCTAGTTTTTTGGCTGAAAAACGCAATAAATGAGGAACGATCGTGGCGGGGAGGTGACTATGGTTCCTTAGGTCGTATTTGATGGCCCGAATAATTTTAGGCGATCGGGGTCCGGAGTTCCCGGGTTCACTAGGAAGGCGTGGGCTATAGGACACAAAAACATGGTAATCGAGCGTAATTCTAGTTTTTTGGCCGAAAAACGCAAAAAATTAGGAACGATCATGGCGAGGCGGTGAATATGGTTCCTTAGGTCCTAATTGATGGCCCAAAAGTTTTTTAGGCGATCCGAGTCTAGCGGCCCGGCCCACTCGGAAGGCGTGGGCAATAGCACACAAAAATATGGTAATCGAGCGGAATTCTAGTTTTTTGGCCAAAAAATGCAAAAACTGAGGAACGATCATGGCGAGGTGGTGACTATGGTTCCTTATGTGCTAATTGATGTCCCGAAACGTTTTTAGGCGATCCGAGTCCGGCGGCCCGGCGCTCTCGGAAGGCGTGGGCAATAGCACACAAAAATATGGTAATCGAGCGGAATTCTAGTTTTTTGGCCGAAAAACGCAATAAATGAGGAACGATCATGGCAGGGCGGTGACTATGGTTCCTTAGGTCGTATTTGATGGCCCGGAAAATTTTAGGCGATCGGGGTCCACGGCTCCCGGGACCACTTGGAAGGCGTAAGCTATAGCACACTAAAATATGCAAATCGCGCGGAGTTCTAGTTTTTTGGCCGAAAAATGCAAAGCATTTGGAACGATCATGGTGGGGCGGTGACTATGGTACCTTAGGTCGTATTTGATAGTCCGGAAATGTTTTAGGCGATCGGGATCCGCGGCTCCCCGGACCACTTGGAAGGCGTGAGTATAGCACACGAAAATATAGGAATCGGGCGTAATTCTAGTTTTTTGGCCGAAAAATGCAAAAAATGAGAAACGATGATGGCGGGGATGTTACTATGGTTCCTTAGGTCGTATTTGACGGCCCAGAAAAATTTTAGGCGATCGGGGTCCGGGGGTCCCGGAACCACTTGGAAGGGTGGGCAATAGCACACAAAAATATTGTAATCAGGCGGAATTCTAGTTTTTTGGCCGAAAAACGCAACAAATGAGGAATGATCATGGCTGGGCGGTGACTATGGTTTCTTAGGTCGTATTTGACAGTCCGGAAATTTTTTAGGCGATCGGGATCCGCGGCTCCCCGGACCACTTGGAAGGCGTGGGTATAGCACACGAAAATATGGGAATCGGGCGTAATTCTAGTTTTTTGCCGAAAAATGCAAAAAATGAGAAACGATGATGGCGGGGATGTTACTATGGTTCCTTAGGTCGTATTTGACGGCCCAGAAAAATTTTAGGCGATCGGGGTCCGGGGGTCCCGGAACCACTTGGAAGGGTGGGCAATAGCACACAAAAATATTGTAATCAGGCGGAATTCTAGTTTTTTGGCCGAAAAACGCAACAAATGAGGAATGATCATGGCTGGGCGGTGACTATGGTTCCTTAGGTCGTATTTGATAGTCCGGAAAAATTTTAGGCAATAGGGGTCCGGAGTTCTCGGGTTCACTTGGAAGGCGTGGGCTATAGGACACGAAAATATGGGAATCGCGCGGAATTCTAGTTTTTGGCCGAAAAACGGAAAAAACTAGGAACGATCATGGCTGGGCGGTGACTATGGTTCCTTAGGTCTTATTTGATAGTCCGGAAAAATTTTAGGCGATAGGGGTCCGGAGACCCGGGACCACTCGGATGGCGTGGGCTATAACACACAAATATATGGGATCGCGCGGAATTCTATTTGTTTGGCCGAAAAACGCAAAAAATGAGGAACGCTCATGGCGGGGTGGTTACTATGGTTCCTTAGGTGGTATTTGATGGCCCGGAAAATTTTTAGGCGATCGGGGCTCGGGGTTCCCGAGACCCCTTGGAAGGCGTGGGCTAAAGCACACGAAAATATGGGAATCGGGCGGAATTCTAGTTTTTTGGCCAAGAAATGCAAAAAATGAGGAACGATCATGGCAAGGCAGTGAATATGGTTCCTTAGGTCCTAATTGATGGCCCGAATATTTTTTAGGCGATCCGAGTCAGGCGGCCTGGCCCACTCGGAAGGCGTGGGCAATAGCACACAAAAATATGGTAATCGAGCGGAATTCTAGTTTTTTGGCCGAAAAACACAATAAATGAGGAATGACCAAGGCGGGGCGGTGACTATGGTTCCTTAGGTTGTATTTTATGGCCCGGAAAATTTTAGGCGATCGGGGTCCGGAGTTCCCGGGTTCACTACGAAGGCGTGGGCTATAGGACACAAAAATATGGTAATCGAGCGGAATTCTAGTTTTTTGGCCGAAAAACGCAAAAAATGAGGAACGATCATGGCGAGGCGGTGAATATGGTTCCTTAGGTCCTAATTGATGGCCCGAAAATTTTTTAGGCGTTCCGAGTCCAGCGGCCCGGCCCACTCGGAAGGCGTGGGCAATAGCACACAAAAATATTGTAATCGAGCGGAATTCTAGTTTTTTGGCCGAAAAACGCAAAAAATGAGGAACGATCATGGCGAGGTGGTGAATATGGTTCCTTAGGTCCTAATTGATGCCCCGAAAATTTTTAGGCGATCCGGCTCCGGGGGACCCCTTGGAAGGCGTGGGCTAAAGCACACGAAAATAAGGAAATCGCGCGAAATTCTAGCTTTCAGGCTGAAAAACGCAAAAGACTAGGAACGATCATAGTGGGGCGGTGACTATGGTTCCTTAGGTCGTATTTGATAGTTCGGAAAATTTTTAGGCGATCCGGCTCCGGGGGGCCCTTCCCACTCGGAAGGCGTGGGCGATAGCACACAAAAATATACGAATCGGGCGGAATTCTAGTTTTTTGGCAAAGAAATGCAAAAAATGAGGAACGATCATGGCGAGGTGGTGACTATGGTTCCTTAGGTCCTAATTGATTTTCCGAAATTTTTTTAGGCGATCAGAGTCCGGCGGCTCGGCCCACTCGGAAGGCGTGGGCAATAGCACACAAAAATATGGTAATCGAGCGGAATTCTAGTTTTTTGGCTGAAAAACGCAATAAATGAGGAACGATCGTGGCGGGGAGGTGACTATGGTTCCTTAGGTCGTATTTGATGGCCCGGATAATTTTAGGCGATCGGGGTCCGGAGTTCCCGGGTTCACTAGGAAGGCGTGGGCTATAGGACACAAAAACATGGTAATCGAGCGTAATTCTAGTTTTTTGGCCGAAAAACGCAAAAAATTAGGAACGATCATGGCGAGGCGGTGAATATGGTTCCTTAGGTCCTAATTGATGGCCCAAAAGTTTTTTAGGCGATCCGAGTCTAGCGGCCCGGCCCACTCGGAAGGCGTGGGCAATAGCACACAAAAATATGGTAATCGAGCGGAATTCTAGTTTTTTGGCCAAAAAATGCAAAAACTGAGGAACGATCATGGCGAGGCGGTGAATATGGTTCCTTAGGTCCTAATTGATGCCCCAAAAATTTTCAGGCGATCCGGCTCCGGGGGACCCCTTGGAAGGCGTGGGCTAAAGCACACGAAAATATGGAAATCGCGCGGAATTCTAGTTTTTTGGCTGAAAAACGCAAAAGACTAGGAACGATCATGGCGGGGCGGTGACTATGGTTCCTTAGGTCGTATTTGATAGTACGGAAAATTTTTAGGCGATCCGGCTCCGGGGGGCCCGACCCAGTTGGAAGGCGTGGGCGATAGCGCACAAAAATATGGGAATCGGGCAGAATTCTAGTTTTTGGGCCAAGAAATGCAAAAAATGAGGAACGAACATGGCGAGGTGGTGACTGTGGTTCCTTTGGTCCTAATTGGTGGCCCAAAAATGTTTTAGGCGATCCGAGTCCGGTGCCCCGGCACACTCGGAAGGCGTGGGCAATAGCACACAAAAATATGGTAATCGAGCGAAATTCTAGTTTTTTGGCTGAAAAATGCAATAAATGAGGAACGATCATGGCGGGGCGGTGACTATGGTTTCTTAGGTCGTATTTGATGGCCCGAAAAATTTTAGGCGATCAGGGTCCGGAGTTCCCGGGTTCACTAGGAAGGCGTAGGCTATAGGACACAAAAATATGGTAATCGAGCGGAATTCTAGTTTTTTGGCCGAAAAACGCAAACAATGAGGAACGATCATGGCAAGGCGGTGAATATGGTTCCTTAGGTCCTAATTGATGGCCCGAAAATTTTTTAGGCGATCCGAGTCTAGCGGCCCGGCCCACTCGGAAGGCGTGGGCAATAGCACACAAAAATATGGTAATCGAGCGGAATTCTAGTTTTTTGGCCAAAAAACGCAAAAAATGAGGAACGATCATGGCGAGGCGGTGAATATGGTTCCTTAGGTCCTAATTGATGCCCCGAAAATTTTTAGGCGATCCGGCTCCGGGGGACCCCTTGGAAGGCGTGGGCTAAAGCACACGAAAATATGGAAATCGCGCGAAATTCTAGTTTTTTGGCTGAAAAACGCAAAAGACTAGGAACGATCATGGCGAGGCGGTGACTATGGTTCCTTAGGTCGTATTTGATAGTACGGAAAATTTTTAGGCGATCCGGCTCCGGGGGGCCCGACCCACTCGGAAGGCGTGGGCGATAGCGCACAAAAATATGGGAATCGGGCGGAATTCTAGTTTTTGGGCCAAGAAATGCAAAAAATGAGGAACGAACATGGCGAGGCGGTGACTGTGGTTCCTTTGGTCCTAATTGGTGGCCCAAAAATGTTTTAGGCGATCCGAGTCCGGCGGCCCGGCACACTCGGAAGGCGTGGGCAATAGCACACAAAAATATGGTAATCGAGCGGAATTCTAGTTTTTTGGCCGAAAAACGCAATAAATGAGGAAAGATCATGGCGGGGCGGTGACTATGGTTCCTTAGGTCGTATTTGATGGCCCGGAAAATTTTAGGCGATCGGGGTCCACGGCTCCCGGGACCACTCGGAAGGCGTAAGCTATAGCACACGAAAATATGCAAATCGCGCGGAGTTCTAGTTTTTTGGCCGAAAAATGCAAAGCATTTGGAACGATCATGGTGGGGCGGTGACTATGGTACCTTAGGTCGTATTTGATAGTCCAGAAAAATTTTAGGCGATCAGGGTCCGCGGCTCCCCGGACCACTTGGAAGGCGTGGGTATAACACACAAAAATATGGGAATCGGGCGTAATGCTAGTTTTTTGGCCGAAAAATGCAAAAAATGAGAAACGATGATGGCGGGGCGGTTACTATAGTTCCTTAGGTCGTATTTGACGGCCCGGAAAAATATTAGGCGATCGGGGTCCGGGGGTCCCGGAACCACTGGGAAGGGTGGGCAATAAATAGCACACAAAAATATTGTAATCGGGCGGAATTCTTGTTTTTTGGCCGAAAAACGCAACACATGAGGAATGATCATGGCTGGGCGGTGACTATGGTTCCTTAGGTCGTATTTGATAGTCCGGAAAAATTTTAGGCGATAGGGGTCCTGAGGTCCCGGGACCACTCGGAAGGTGTGGGCTATAACACACAAAAATATGGGAATCGCGCGGAATTCTAGTTGTTTGGCCGAAAAACGCAAAAAATAAGGAACGATCATGGCTGGGCGGTGACTATGGTTCCTTAGGTCTTATTTGATAGTCTGGAAAAGTTTTAGGCGATACGGGTCCGGAGACCCGGGACCACTTGTAAGGCGTGGGTATAGCACACGAAAATATGGGAATCGGGCGGAATTCTAGTTGGATGGACGAAAAATGCAAAAAATGAGAAACGATCATGGCGGGCGGATACTATGGTTCCTTAGGTCATATTTGATAGTCCGGAAAAATTTTAGGCGATAGGGGTCAGGAGGTCCCGGGACCACTCGGAAGGCGTGTGCTATAACACACAAATATATGGGAATCGCGCGGAATTCTAGTTGTTTGGCCGAAAAACGCAAAAAATGAGGAACGATCATGGTGGGGTGGTTACTATGGTTCCTTAGGTCCTAATTGATGGCTCAAATTTTTTTTAGGCGATCCGATTCAGGCGGCCCGGCCCACTCGGAAGGCGTGGGCAATAGCACACGAAAATATGGTAATCGAGCGGAATTCTAGTTATTTGGCCGAAAAACGCAATAAATGAGGAACGATCATGGCGGGGCGGTGACTATGGTTCCTTAGGTCGCATTTGATGGCCCGGAAAATTTTAGGCAATCGGGGTCCACGGCTCCCGGGACCACTCGGAAGGCGTAAGCTATAGCACACTAAAATATGCAAATCGCGCGGAGTTCTAGTTGTTTGGCCGAAAAACGCAAAAAATGTGAAAAGATCTTGACAGGGCGGTGACTATGGTTCCTTTGGTCTTATTTGATAGTCCGGAAAAATATTAGGCGATAGGGGTCCGGAGGTCCCGGGACCACTCGGAAGGCGTGGGCTATAACACACAAAAATATGGGAATCGCGCGGAATTCTAGTTGTTTGGCCGAAAAACGCAAAAAATGCGGAGCGATCATGGCGGGGCGTTGACTATGGTTCCTTAGGTCGTATTTGATGGCCCGGAAAATTTTAGGCGATCGGGGTCCACGGCTCCCGGGACCACTCGGAAGGCGTAAGCTATAGCACACTAAAATATGCAAATCACGCGGAGTTCTAGTTGTTTGGCCGAAAAACGCAATAAATGTGGAAAGTTCTTGACAGGGCGGTGACTATGGTTCCTTTGGTCGTATTTGATAGTCCGGAAAAATTTTAGGTGATAGGGGTCGGGAGGTCCCGGGACCACTCGGAAGGTGTGGGCTATAACACACAAAAATATGGGAGTCGGGCGGAATTCTAGTTGTTTGGCCGAAAAACGCAAAAAATGAGGAACAATCATGGCGGGGCGGATACTATGGTTCCTTAGGTCGTATTTGATAGTCCGGAAAAATATTAGGCGATAGGAGTCAGGAGGTCCCGGGACCACTCGAAAGGCGTGGGCTATAACACACAAAAATATGGTAATCGTGCGGAATTCTAGTTGTTTGGCCGAAAAACGCAAAAAATGAGGAACAATCATGGCGGGGCGGATACTATGGTTCCTTAGGTCATATTTGATAGTCCGGAAAAATATTAGGCGATAGGGGTCCGGAGGTCCCGGGACCACTCGGAAGGCGTGGGCTATAACACACAAAAATATGGGAATCGCGCGGAATTCTAGTTGTTTGGCCGAAAAACGCAAAAGATGAGGAACGATCATGGAGAGGCAGTGACTATGGTTCCTTAGGTCTTTTTTTATGGCCCAAAAAATTTTAGGCGATCGGGGTCCACGGCTCCCGGTACCACTCGGAAGGCGTAAGCTATAGCACACTAATATATACAAATCGCGCGGAGTTCTAGTTTTTTGGCCGAAAAATGCAAAGCATTTGGAACGATCATGGTGGGGCAGTGACTATGGTACCTTAGGTCGTATTTGATAGTCCGGAAAAATTTTAGGCGATAGGGGTCCTGAGGTTCCGGGATCACGCAGAAGGTGTGGGCTATAACACACAAAAATATGGGAATCGCGCGGAATTCTAGTTGTTTGGCCCAAAAACGCAAAAAATAAGGAACGATCATGGCTGGGCGGTGACTATGGTTCCTTAGGTTTTATTTGATAGTTCGGAAAAATTTTAGGCGATAGGGGTCCGGAGACCCGGGACCACTTATAAGGCGTGGGTATAGCACACAAAAATATGGGAATCAGGCGGAATTCTAGTTGTTTGGCCGAAAAATGCAAAACATGAAAAACGATCATGGCGGGAAGGTGACTATGGTTCCTCAGGTCTTATTTGATAGTCCGGAAAATTTTTTAGGTGATCCGAGTGCGGGGGGCACGGCCCACTCGGAAGGCGTGAGCTATAGCACACAAAAATATGGGAATCGCTCGGAATTCTAGTTGTTTGGCCGAAAAACGCAAAAAATAAAGGTTCCTTAGGTTGTATTTGATTTCCTGGAAAATTTTTAGGCGATCGGGGTCTGCGGCTATTGGGACCACTCGGAATGCGTGGGTATAGCACACGAAAATATGGTAATCGGGCGAAATTCTAGGTCTTTTTCAGTAATATGCTAAAAATGTGGAAAGATCTTGGCAGGGCGGTGACTATGGTTCCTTTGGTCTTATTTGATAGTCCGGAAAAATATTAGGCGATAGGGGTTCGGAGGTCCCGGGACCACTCGGAAGGCGTGGGCTATAACACACAAAAATATGGGAATCGCACGGAATTCTAGTTGATTGGCCGAGAAATGCAAAAAATGAGGAACGAACATGGCGGGGCGGATACTATGGTGCCTTAGGTCGTATTTGATAGTCCGAAAAAATTTTAGGCGATAGGGGTCAGGAGGTCCCGGGACCACTCGGAAGGCGTGGGCTATAACACACAAAAATATGGGAATCGTGCGGAATTCTAGTTGTTTGGACGAAAAATGCAAAAAATGAGGAACGTTAATGGTGGGGTTGTTACTATGGTTCCTTAGGTCGTATTTGATGGCCCGGACAATATTTAGGCGATTGGGGTTCGGGGTTCCCGGGACCCATTTGAAGGCGTGGGCTAAAGCACACGAAAATATGGAAATCGCGCGGAATTCTAGTTTTTTGGCTGAAAAACGCAAAAGACTAGGAACGATCATGGTGAGGCGGTGACTATGGTTCCTTAGGTCGTATTTGATAGTCCGGAAAATCTTTAGGCGATCCGGCTCCGGAGGGCCCGACCCACTCGGAAGGCGTGGGCGATAGCACACAAAAATATGGGAATCGGGCGGAATTCTAGTTTATTGGCCAAAAAATGCAAAAAATGAGGAACGATCATGGCGAGGCGGTGACTATGGTTCCTTAGGTCCTAATTGATGGCCCGAAAATTTTTTAGGCGATCCGAGTCCGGCGGCCCGGCCCACTCGGAAGGCGTGGGCAATAGCACACAAAAATATGGTAATCGAGCGGAATTCTAGTTTTTTGGCCGAAAAACGCCATAAATGAGGAACGATCATGGTGGGGCGGTGACTATGGTTCCTTAGGTCGTATTTGATGGCCCGAAAAATTTTAGGCGATCGGGGTCCACGGCTCCCGGGACCACTCGGAAGGCGTAAGCTATAGCACACAAAAATATGCAAATCGCGCGGAGTTCTAGTTTTTTGGCCGAAAAAGGCAAAGCATTTGGAACGATCATGGTGGGGCAGTGACTATGGTACCTTAGGTCGTATTTAATAGTCCAGAAAAATTTTAGGCGATCGGGGTCCGCGGCTCCCCGGATCACTTGGAAGGCGTGGGTATAGCACACGAAAATATGGGAATCGTGCGTAATTCTAGTTTTTTGGCCGAAAAATGCAAAAAATGAGAAACGATGATGGCGGGGCGGTTACTCTGGCTCCTTAGGTCGTATTTGACGGCCCGAAATTTTTTTACGCGATGGGGGTCCGGGGGTCCCGGAACCACTGGGAAGGGTGGACAATAGCACACAAAAATATTGTAATCGGGCGGAATTATAGTTTTTTGGCCGAAAAATGCAACAAATGAGGAATGATCAGGGCAGGGCGGTGACTATGGTTCCTTAGGTCGTATTTGATAGTCCGGAAAAATTTTAGGCGATAGGGGTCCTGAGGTCCCGGGACCACTCGGAAGGTGTGGGCTATAACACACACAAATATTGGAATCGCGCGGAATTCTAGTTGTTTGGCCGAAAAACGCAAAAAATAAGGAACGATCATGGCTGGGCGGTGACTATAGTTCCTTAGGTCTTATTTGATAGTCCGAAAATGTTTTAGGCGATAGGTGTCCGGAGACCCGGGACCACTTGTAAGGCGTGTGTATAGCACACGAAAATATGGGAATCGGGCGAAATTCTAGTTGTTTGGCCGAAAAATGCAAAAATGAGAAACGATCATGACGGGGCGGATACTATGGTTCCTTAGGTCGTATTTGATAGTCCGGAAAAATTTTAGGCGATAGGGGTCCTGAGGTCCCGGGACCACTCGGAAGGTGTGGGCTATAACACACACAAATATGGGAATCGTGCAGAATTCTAGTTGTTTGGCCGAAAACGCAAAAAATAAGGAACGATCATGGCTGGGCGGTGACTATGGTTCCTTAGGACTTATTTGATAGTCCGGAAAAGTTTTAGGCGATAGGGGTCCGGAGACCCGGGACCACTTGTAAGGCGTGTGTATAGCACACGAAAATATGGGAATCGGGCGAAATTCTAGTTGTTTGGCCGAAAAATGCAAAAATGAGAAACGATCATGGCGGGGAGGATACTATGGTTCCTTAGGTCGTATTTGATAGTCCGGAAAAATTTTAGGCGATAGGGGTCAGGAGGTCCAGGGACCCCTCGGAAGGCGTGGGCTATAACACACAAAAATATGGGAATCGCGCGGAATTCTAGTTGTTTGGACGAAAAATGCAAAAAATGAGGAACGATAATGGTGGGGTGGTTACTATGGTTCCTTAGGTCGTATTTGATGGCCCGGACAATTTTTAGGCGATCGGGGTTCGGAGTTCCCGGGACCCCTTTGAAGGCGTGGGCTAAAGTACACGAAAATATGGAAATCGCGCGGAATTCTAGTTTTTTGGCTGAAAAACGCAAAAGACTAGGAACGATCATGGTGGGGCGGTGACTATGGTTCCTTAGGTCGTATTTAATAGTCCGGAAAATTTTTAGGCGATCCGTCTCCGGGCGGCCCGACCCACTCGGAAGGCGTGGGCGATAGCACACAAAAATATGAGAATCGGGCGGAATTCTAGTTTGTTGGCCAAAAAATGCAAAAAATGAGGAACGATCATGGCGAGGCAGTGACTATGGTTCCTTAGGTCCTAATTGATGGCCCGAAAATTTTTTAGGCGATCCGAGTCCGGCGGCCCGGCCCACTCGGAAGGCGTGGGCTATAACACACAAAAATATGGGAGTCGCGCGGAATTCTAGTTGTTTGGCCGAAAAACGCAAAAAATGAGGAACGATCATGGTGGGGTGGTTGCTATTGTTCCTTAGGTCGTATTTGATGGCCCGGAAATTTTTAGGCGATCGGGGTTCGGGGTTCCCGGGACCCCTTGGAAGGCGTGGGCTAAAGCACACGAAAATATGGAAATCGCGCGGAATTCTAGTTTTTTGGCTGAAAAATGCAAAAGACTAGGAACGATCATGGCGGGGCAGTGACTATGGTTTCTTAGGTCATATTTGATAGTCCGGAAAATTTTTAGGCGATCCGGCTCCGGGGGGCCCGACCCACTCGGAAGGCGTGGGCGATAGCACACAAAAATATGGGAATTGGGGGGAATTCTAGTTTTTTGGCCAAAAAATGCAAAAAATGAGGAACGATCATGGCGAGGCGGTGACTATGGTTTATTAGGTCCTAATTGATGGCCCGAAAATTTTTTAGGCGATCCGAGTCCGGCGGCCCGGGCGACTCGGAAGGCGTGGGCAATAGCACACAAAAATATGGTAATCGAGCGGAATTCTAGTTTATTGGCCGAAAAACGCAATAAATGAGGAACGATCATGGCGGGGCGGTGACTATGGTTCCTTAGGTCGTATTTGATGGCCCGAAAAATTTTAGGCGATTGGGGTCCACGGCTCCCGGGACCACTCGAAAGGCGTAAGCTATAGCACACTAAAATATGCAAATCGCGCGGAGTTCTAGTTTTTTGGCCAAAAAATGCAAAGCATTTGGAACGATCATGGTGTGGCGGTGACTATGGTACCTTAGGTCGTATTTGATAGTCCGGAAAAAGTTTAGGCGATCGGGGTCCGCGGCTCCCCGGACCACTTGGAAGGCGTGGGTATTGCACACGAAAATATGGGAATCGGGCGTAATTCTAGTTTTTTGGCCGAAAAATGCAAAAAATGAGAAACGATGATGGCAGAGCGGTTACTATGGTTCCTTAGGTCGTATTTGACGGCCCGAAAAAATTTTAGGTGATCGGGGACCGGGGGTCCCGGAACCACTTGGAAGGGTGGGCAATAGCACACAAAAATATTGTAATCGGGCGGAATTCCAGTTTTTTGGCCGAAAAACGCAACAAATGAGGAATGATCATGGCTGGGTGGTGACTATGGTTCCTTAGGTCGTATTTGATAGTCCGGAAAAATTTTAGGCGATAGGGGTCCGGAGTTCCCGGGTTCACTTGGAAGGCGTGGGCTATAGGACACGAAAATTTGGGAATCGCGCGAAATTCGAGTTTTTTGGCTGAAAAACGCAAAAGACTAGGAACGATCATGGCGGGGCGGTGACTATGGTTCCTTAGGTCGTATTTGATAGTTTGGAAAATTTTTAGGTGATCCGGCTCCGGGGGCTCGACCCACTCGGAAGGCGTGGGCGATAGCACACAAAAATATGGGAATCGGGCGGAATTCTAGTTTTTTGGCCAAAAAATGCAAAAAATGAGGAACGATCATGGCGAGGCGGTGACTATGGTTCCTTAGGTCCTAATTGATGGCTTGAAAAATTTTTAAGCGATCCGAGCCTGGCGGCCTGGCCCACTCGGAAGGCGTGGGTATTAGCACACAAAAATATGGTAATCGAGCGGAATTCTAGTTTTTTGGCCGAAAAACGTAAAAAATGAGGAACGATCATGGCGGGGAGGATACTATGGTTCCTTAGGTCGTATTTGATAGTCCGGAAAAATTTTAGGCGATAGGGGTCAGGAGGTCCTGGGACCACTCGGAAGGCGTGGGCTATAACACACAAAAATATGGGAATCGCGCGGAATTCTAGTCGTTTGGCCGAAAAACGCAAAAAATGAGGAACGATCATGGCGGGGTGGTTACTATTGTTTCTTAGGTCGTATTTGATGGCCCGAAAATTTTTTAGGCGATCGGGGTTCGGGGTTCCCGGGACCCCTTGGAAGGCGTGGGCTAAAGCACACGAAAATATGAAAATCGCGCAAAATTCTAGTTTTTTGGCTGAAAAATGCAAAAGACTAGGATCGATCATGGCGGGGCAGTGACTATGGTTCCTTAGGTCGTATTTGATAGTCCGGAAAATTTTTAGGCGATCCGGCTCCGGGGGGCCCGACCCACTCGGAAGGCGGTGACTATGGTTCCTTAGGTCTTAATTGATGGCCCGAAAAGTTTTTAGGCGATCCGAGACCGGCGGCCTGGCCCACTTGGAAGGCGTGGGCAATAGCACACAAAAATATGGTAATCGAGCGGAATTCTAGTTTTTTGGCCAAAAAACGCAATAAATGAGGAACGATCATGACGGGGCGGTGACTATGGTTCCTTAGGTCATATTTGATGGCCCGGAAAATTTTAGGCGATCGGGGTCCACTGTTACACCCCATATTTTCGTACGTGGAAGTACGCCATAAGTAAATTGATATAAGCTCGGATATGAGATTATTGTGAGACTATAAGTATTATGCTATTTCAAATAAGTGATGAGTAAATTCGTGAAGGTGAGAGGGTAAGCAAATCGAAGAAAATGAATTTCGTCAAAATTTGACATTTTGGGATAAAATACGACCCGAGCTATAATACCCGGTATTTATGGACTTGTACCGCACAAGGTACTACATGGCCATGATAGTAAGGTGTATAAGGTATGTGAAAAGTGAGTAGTATTTTAAGTAAGTAAAAAAATAATTCTTAATAAAACAAGCTTAGGATAAGACTTAACCCCCCCTCCCAACGTGGCAAGCCCTCCTAAAATCTCTAATGACTATTCATGAAGATGGTAAGGTGTCATATCTTAAATGACACTAAGCTTGATATGTGGGGCCACCTAGAGTTAAGAATAACATCTCAAGAAAATCAAAATCATTCCCTACAATCTTACGAAAGAACTTAGCAAGCCTTCTTACAACAAAGATCAAAATCATTCCCTAGAATCTTAAGAAAGAATTCAACAAACCTTCTTACAACACTTCATAACAAGAACGCTAACACTTCCTACAATTCAAGTTCCTACATGAAACCAAATAATTCCAGTTACAATTCAAGACACTAACAGGCGCTAAACTCCATCCAAAACAAAGCTTCCAACGAAATTCTTGCAACCAAATTCTCCTACAAGGTTTCAACGAAATTCTTGCAACCAAACAATTCCAACGAGAATTGTTAGAATCGTAACAACGTAAAATTTTGCGGTTCTAAAGGAGTATGGTGCAATCTTTTCCAAGAATATTATACGTATTTTTTCGAACTCCAGGTATGTTAAGGCTAAGCCCTTCTTTCATTTTGGCATGATCTCGTAATTACACGAGTTTGATAACGAGGCATAAAGAAAAATTCATATCCCGAAATTTATGTATATTTTCCTAGTTTTGTAAGTTACAATATTATCTTTATTGGAACTTCCTATTCATTTGAGTATTTTCTTTTTCCAGTCAAGAGAGCAGAGAGTTTATATATACAGTATTACAGTATTTTCATTACCATCGAGCCATAATCGATGGGCAGGCCCCTATTGGGCAACCTCTCATCAGATGGTAAGTTATATACCGAGCCTACTGTGGCCGAGCGCCTATGAGCGAGCCCAGTTAGCCGAGATGCAGAGCCTAGTATGGCCGAGCGCCTATGAGCGAGCCTACTACGGCAGAGCAGTTATATATATACCGAGTCTTATAAGGCCGGATAACTATTTTACTTACTATATTGAGAGAGTTGAGTCAGTATCAGCAGGTAAGCATATCTTCAGATTATCATTGACTTCCAGTTGCTTTCAGTTATTATATTATCAGTTCAGTTTCAGCTTTCAGTATAGTGCCTTACATACTCGGTACATTATTTCGTACTGACGTCCCTTTTTTGGGGGCACTGTATTTCATGCGTGCAGGTTCAGACAGACAGACGGGTATACCTCTGTTGCCCGAGTTCAGCTTGATCGATAAGCTCCATGCCTTTCGGAGTTGCCGGGTCTAGAGCTTTATGTACATATAGTGTATAAATGTATATATGTTATGAGTAGGTTGGGAAGCTGTTCTGATCACAGTATATCTACCAGTAGAGGCTTGTAGACATATCCTGTCAGTTAGTGCAGCATGTTAGGCTTGTAGGCCTTGTATGTATATTTGGTTGGTTTGTCAGCTGTAGTAATTATGACGATCTTGTCGGCCCAGTTTTATATTTATATTTATTCAGCATTCGCAGTTGTCTTGCAATGTGGCCCATGGCCAAAGTATGACATCATATGTTCAGAGTCCCTTAGTCGCAAGTTGGTACGCAAGGATAGGTGAGGCACCGAGTGCCGGTCTCGCCCCTGGTTCGGGGCGTGACATCCACGGCTCCCGGGACCACTCCGAAAGCGTAAGCTATATAGCACACTAAAATATGCAAATCGCGCGGAGTTCTAGTTTTTTGGCCGAAAAATACAAAGCATTTGGAACGATCATGGTGGGGCGGTGACTATGGTACCTTAAGTCGTATTTGATAGTCCGGAAAATTTTTAGGCGATCGGGGTCCGCGGCTCCCCGGACCACTTGGAAGGCATGGGTATAGCACACGAAAATATGGGAATCGGGCGTAATTCTAGTTTTTTGGCCGAAAAATGCAAAAAATGAGAAACGATGATGGCGGGGCGGTTACTATGGTCCTTAGGTCGTATTTGACGGCCCGGAAAAATTTTAGGCGATCGGGGTCCGGGGGTACCGGAACCACTTGGAAGGGTGGGCAATAGCACACAAAAACATTGTAATCGGGCGGAATTCTAGTTTTTGGCCGAAAAACGCAACAAATGAGGAATGATCTTGACAGGGAGGTGACTATGGTTCCTTAGGTCTTATTTGATAATCCGGAAAAATATTAGGCGATAGGGGTCCGGAGGTCCCGGGACCACTCGGAAGGTGTGGGCTATAACACACATTAATATGGGAATCGCGCGGAATTCTAGTTGTTTGCCGAAAAATGCAAAAAATAAGGAACGATCATGGCGTGGCGGATACTATGGTTCCTTAGGTCGTATTTGATTGCCTGGAAAAATTTTAGGCGATCGGGGTCCGCGGATCTTGGGACCACTCGGAATGCGTGGGCAATAGCACACGAAAATATGGGAATCAGGCGAAATTCTAGGTCTTTTTCAGTAACATGCAAAAAATGTGGAAAGATCATGACAGGGCGGTGACTATGGTACCTTAGGTCTTATTTGATAGTCCGGAAAAATATTAGACGATAGGGGTCCGGAGGTCCCGGGACCACTCGGAAGGCGTGGGCTATAACACACAAAAATATGGGAATCGCGCGGAATTCTAGTTGTTTGGCCGAAAAATGCAAAAAATGAGGAACGATCATGGCGGGGCAGATACTATGGTTCCTTAGGTCGTATTTGATAGTCCGGAAAAATTTTAGGCGATAGGGGTCAGGAGGTCCAGGGACCACTCGGAAGGCGTGGGCTATAACACACAAAAATATGGGAATCGCGCGGAATTCTAGTTGTTTGGCCGAAAAACGCAAAAAATGAGGAACGATCATGGCGGGGAGGTTACTATAGTTCCTTAGGTCGTATTTGATGGCCCGGAAAATTTTTAGGCGATCGGGGTTCGGGGTTCCCGGGACCCTTTGGAAGGCGTTGGCTAAAGCACACGAAAATATGAAAATCGCGCAAAATTCTAGTTTTTTGGCTGAAAAACGCAAAAGACTAGGAACGATCATGGCGGGGCGGTGACTATGGTTCCTTAGGTCGTATTTGATAGTCCGAAAAATTTTTAGGCGATAGGGGTCCGGAGTTCCCGGGTTCACTTGGAAGGCGTGGGCTATAGGACACGAAAATATGGGAATCGCGCGGAATTCTAGTTTTTTGGCCGAAAAACAGAAAAAACTAGGAACGATCATGGCTGGGCGGTGACTATGGTTCCTTAGGTCTTATTTGATAGTCCGGAAAAATTTTAGGTGATAGGGGTCCGGAGACCCGGGACCACTCGGAAGGCGTGGGCTATATAACACACAAAAATATGGGATCGCGCGGAATTCTAGTTGTTTGGCCAAAAAACACAAAAAATGAGGAACGATCATGGCGGGGCGGATACTATGGTTCCTTAGGTCGTATTTGATAGTCCGAAAAAATTTTAGGCGATAGGGGTCCGGAGGTCCCGGGACCACTCGGAAGGTGTGGGCTATAACACACAAAAATATGGGAATCGCGCGGAATTCTAGTTGTTTGCCGAAAAATGCAAAAAATAAGGAACGATCATGGCGTGGCGGATACTATGGTTCCTTAGGTCGTATTTGATTGCCCGGAAAAATTTTAGGTGATCGGGGTCCGCGGCTCTTGGGACCACTCGGAAGGCGTGGGTAATAGCACACGAAAATATGGGAATCGGGCGAAATTCTAGGTCTTTTGCAGTAACATGCAAAAAATGTGGAAAGATCTTGACAGGGCGGTGACTATGGTTCCTTAGGTCTTATTTGATAGTCCGAAAAAATATTAGACGATAGGGGTCTGGAGGTCCCGGGACCACTCGGAAGACGTGGGCTATAACACACAAAAATATGGGAATCGCGCGGAATTCTAGTTGTTTGGCCGAAAAATGCAAAAAATGAGGAACGATCATGGCGGGGCGGATACTATGGTTCCTTAGGTCGTATTTGATAGTTCGGAAAAATTTTAGGCGATAGGGGTCAGGAGGTCCAGGGACCACTCGGAAGGCGTGGGCTATAACACAGAAAAATATGGGATCGCGCGGAATTCTAGTTATTTGGCCGAAAAACGCAAAAAATGAGGAACGATCATGGTGGGGTGGTTACTTTGGTTCCTTAGGTCGTATTTGATGGCTCGAAATATTTTTAGGCGATCGGGGTTCGGGGTTCCCGGGACCCCTTGGAAGGCGTGGGCTAAAGCACATGAAAATATGGAAATAGCGCGAAATTCTAGTTTTTTGGCTGAAAAACGCAAAAGACTAGGAACGATCATGGCGGGGCGGTGACTATGGTTCCTTAGGTCGTATTTGATAGTCCGAAAAATTTTTAGGCGATAGGGGTCCGGAGTTCCCGGGTTCACTTGGAAGGCGTGGGCTATAGGACACGAAAATATGGGAATCGCGCGGAATTCTAGTTTTTTGGCCGAAAAACAGAAAAAACTAGGAACGATCATGGCTGGGCGGTGACTATGGTTCCTTAGGTCTTATTTGATAGTCCGGAAAAATTTTAGGCGATAGGGGTCCGGAGACCCGGGACCACTCGGAAGGCGTGGGCTATATAACACACAAAAATATGGGATCGCGCGGAATTCTAGTTGTTTGGCCATAAAACACAAAAAATGAGGAACGATCATGGCGGGGCGGATACTATGGTTCCTTAGGTCGTATTTGATAGTCCGAAAAATTTTTAGGCGATAGGGGTCCGGAGGTCCCGGGACCACTCGGAAGGTGTGGGCTATAACACACAAAAATATGGGAATCGCGCGGAATTCTAGTTGTTTGCCGAAAAATGCAATAAATAAGGAACGATCATGGCGTGGCGGATACTATGGTTCCTTAGGTCGTATTTGATTGCCCGGAAAAATTTTAGGTGATCGGGGTCCGCGGCTCTTGGGACCACTCGGAAGGCGTGGGTAATAGCACACGAAAATATGGGAATCGGGCGAAATTCTAGGTCTTTTGCAGTAACATGCAAAAAATGTGGAAAGATCTTGACAGGGCGGTGACTATGGTTCCTTAGGTCTTATTTGATAGTCCGAAAAAATATTAGACGATAGGGGTCTGGAGGTCCCGGGACCACTCGGAAGACGTGGGCTATAACACACAAAAATATGGGAATCGCGCGGAATTCTAGTTGTTTGGCCGAAAAATGCAAAAAATGAGGAACGATCATGGCGGGGCGGATACTATGGTTCCTTAGGTCGTATTTGATAGTTCGGAAAAATTTTAGGCGATAGGGGTCAGGAGGTCCAGGGACCACTCGGAAGGCGTGGGCTATAACACACAAAAATATGAGAATCGCGCGGAATTCTAGTTGTTTGGCCGAAAAACGCAAAAAATGAGGAACGATCATGGCGGGGTGGTTACTTTGGTTCCTTAGGTCGTATTTGATGGCTCGAAAAATTTTTAGGCGATCGGGGTTCGGGGTTCCCGGGACCCCTTGGAAGGTGTGGGCTAAAGCACATGAAAATATGGAAATAGCGCGAAATTCTAGTTTTTTGGCTGAAAAACGCAAAAGACTAGGAACGATCATGGCGGGGCGGTGACTATGGTTTCTTAGGTCGTATTTGATAGTCCAGAAAATTTTTAGGCGATCCGGCTCCGGGGGGCCCGACCCACTCGGAAGGCGTGAGCTACAGCACACTAAAATATGCAAATCGCGCGGAGTTTTAGTTTTTTGGCCGAAAAATGCAAAGCATTTGGAACGATCATGGTGGAGTGGTGACTATGGTACCTTAGGTCGTATTTGATAGTCCGGAAAAATTTTAGGCGATCGGGGTCCGCGGCTCCCCGGACCACTTGGAAGGCGTGGGTATAGCACATGAAAATATGGGAATCGGGCGTAATTCAAGTTTTTAGGCCGCAAAATGCAAAAAATGAGAAATGATGATGGCTGGGCGGTTACTATGGTTCCTTAGGTCGTATTTGATGGCCCGAAAAAATTTTACGCGATCGGGGTCCGGGGGTCCCGGAACCACTTGGAAGGGTGGGCAATAGCACACAAAAATATTGTAATCGGGCGGAATTCTAGTTTTTTGGCCGAAAAATGCAACAAATGAGGAATGATCATGGCTGGGCGGTGACTATGGTTCCTTAGTTCGTATTTGTTAGTCCTGAAAAATTTTAGGCGATAGGGGTCCGGAGTTCTCGGGTTCACTTGGAAGGCGTGGGCTATAGAACACGAAAATATGGGAATCGCGCGGAATTCTAGTTTTTTGGCCGAAAAACAGAAAACACTAGGAACGATCATGGCTGGGCGGTGACTATGGTTCCTTAGGTCTTATTTGGTAGTCCAGAAAAAATTTAGGCGATAGGGGTCCGGAGACCCGGGACCACTCGGAAGGCGTGGGCTATAACACAGAAAAATATGGGATCGCACGGAATTCTAGTTGTTTGGCCGAAATACACAAAAAATGAGGAACGATCATGCCGGGGCGGATAATATGGTTCCTTAGGTCGTATTTGATAGTCCGAAAAAATTTTAGGCGATAGGGGTCCGGAGGTCCCGGGACCACTCGGAAGGTGTGGGCTATAATACACAAAAATATGGCAATCGCGCAGAATTCTAATTGTTTGGCCGAAAAACGCAAAAATTAAGGAACGATCAAGGCGAGCTGGTTACTATAGTTACTTAGGTCGTATTTGACGGCCCGGAAATATTTTAAGCGATCGGGGTCAGTGGGTCCCGAAACCACTTCGAAGGGTGGGCAATAGCACACAAAAATATTGTAATCGGGCGGAATTCTAGTTTTTTGGCCGAAACACGCAACAAATGAGGAATGATCATGGCTGGGCGGTGACTATGGTTCCTTAGGTCGTATTTGATAGTCCGGAAAATTTTTAGGCGATAGGGGTCCGGAGTTCCCTGGTTCACTTGGAAGGCGTGGGCTATAGGACACGAAAATATAGGAATCGCGCGGAATTCTAGTTTTTTGGCCGAAAAACAGAAAAAACTAGGAACGATCATGGCTGGGCGGTGACTATGGTTCCTTAGGTCTTATTTGATAGTCCGGAAAAATTTTAGGCGATAGGGGTCCGGAGACCCAGGACCACTCGGAAGGCGTGGGCTATATAACACACAAAAATATGGGATCGCGCGGAATTCTAGTTGCTTGGCCGAAAAATGCAAAAAATGAGAAACGATCATGGCGAGCTGGTTACTATAGTTCCTTAGGTCGTATTTGACGGCCCAGAAAAATTTTAGGCGATCGGGGTCAGTGGGTCCCGAAACCACTTCGAAGGGTGGGCAATAGCACACAAAAATATTGTAATCAGGCGGAATTCTAGTTTTTTGGCCGAAACACGCAACAAATGAGGAATGATCATGGCTGGGCGGTGACTATGGTTCCTTAGGTCGTATTTGATAGTCCGGAAAAATTTTAGGCGATAGGGGTCCGGAGTTCCCGGGTTCACTTGGAAGGCGTGGGCTATAGAACACGAAAATATGGGAATCGCGCGGAATTCTAGTTTTTTGGCCGAAAAACAAAAAACACTAGGAACGATCATGGCTGGGCGGTGACTATGGTTCCTTAGGTCTTATTTGGTAGTCCAGAAAAAATTTAGGCAATAGGGGTCCGGAGACCCGGGACCACTTGGAAGGCGTGGGCTATAACACACAAAAATATGGGATCGCGCGGAATTCTAGTTGTTTGGCCGAAAAACACAAAAAATGAGGAACGATCATGCCGGGGCGGATAATATGGTTCCTTAGGTCGTATTTGATAGTCCAGAAAAATTTTAGGCGATAGGGGTCCGGAGGTCCCGGGACCACTCGGAAGGTGTGGGCTATAATACACAAAAATATGGGAATCGCGCGGAATTCTAGTTGTTTGGCCGAAAAATGCAAAAATAAGGAACGATCATGCCGGGGCGGATAATATGGTTCCTTAGGTCGTATTTGATAGTCCGGAAAAATTTTAGGCGATAGGGGTCCGGAGGTCCCGGGACCACTCGGAAGGTGTGGGCTATAATACACAAAAATATGGCAATCGCGCAGAATTCTAATTGTTTGGCCGAAAAACGCAAAAATTAAGGAACGATCAAGGCGAGCTGGTTACTATAGTTACTTAGGTCGTATTTGACGGCCCGGAAATATTTTAAGCGATCGGGGTCAGTGGGTCCCGAAACCACTTCGAAGGGTGGGCAATAGCACACAAAAATATTGTAATCGGGCGGAATTCTAGTTTTTTGGCCGAAACACGCAACAAATGAGGAATGATCATGGCTGGGCGGTGACTATGGTTCCTTAGGTCGTATTTGATAGTCCGGAAAATTTTTAGGCGATAGGGGTCCGGAGTTCCCTGGTTCACTTGGAAGGCGTGGGCTATAGGACACGAAAATATGGGAATCGCGCGGAATTCTAGTTTTTTGGCCGAAAAACAGAAAAAACTAGGAACGATCATGGCTGGGCGGTGACTATGGTTCCTTAGGTCTTATTTGATAGTCCGGAAAAATTTTAGGCGATAGGGGTCCGGAGACCCAGGACCACTCGGAAGGCGTGGGCTATATAACACACAAAAATATGGGATCGCGCAGAATTCTAATTGTCTGGCCGAAAAATGCAAAAAATAAGGAACGATCAAGGCGAGCTGGTTACTATAGTTCCTTAGGTCGTATTTGACGGCCCGGAAAAATTTTAGGCGATTGGGGTCAGTGGGTCCCGAAACCACTTAGAAGGGTGGGCAATAGCACACAAAAATATTGTAATCGGGCGGAATTCTAGTTTTTTGGCCGAAACACACAACAAATGAGGAATGATCATGGCTGGGTGGTGACTATGGTTCCTTAGGTCGTATTTGATAGTCCGGAAAATTTTTAGGCGATAGGGGTCCGGAGTTCCCGGGTTCACTTGGAAGGCGTGGGCTATAGGACACGAAAATATGGGAATCGCGCGTAATTCTAGTTTTTTGGCCGAAAAACAGAAAAAACTAGGAACGATCATGGCTGGGCGGTGACTATGGTTCCTTAGGTTTTATTTGATAGTCCGGAAAAATTTTAGGCGATAGGGGTCCGGAGACCCGGGACCACTCGGAAGGCGTGGGCTATATAACACACAAAAATATGGGATCGCGCGGAATTCTAGTTACTTGGCCGAAAAATGCAAAAAATAAGAAACGATCATGGCGAGCTGGTTACTATAGTTCCTTAGGTCATATTTGACGGCCCAGAAAAATTTTAGGCGATCGGGGTCAGTGGGTCCCGAAACCACTTCGAAGGATGGGCAATAGCACACAAAAATATTGTAATCGGGCGGAATTCTAGTTTTTTGGCCGAAACACGCAACAAATGAGGAATGATCATGGCTGGGCGGTGACTATGGTTCCTTAGGTCGTATTTGATAGTCCGGAAAAATTTTAGGCGATAGGGGTCCGTTGTTCCCGGGTTCACTTGGAAGGCGTATAGGACACGAAAATATGGGAATCGCGCGGAATTCTAGTTTTTTGGCCGAAAAACAGAAAAAACTAGGAACGATCATGGCTGGGCGGTGACTATGGTTCTTTAGGTCTTATTTGATAGTCCGGAAAAATTTTAGGCGATAGGGGTCCGGAGACCCGAGACCACTCGGAAGGCGTGGGCTATATAACACCCAAAAATATGGGATCGCGCGGAATTATAGTTGCTTGGCCGAAAAACACAAAAAATGAGGAACGATCATGGCGGGGCGGATACTATGGTTCCTTAGGTCGTATTTGATAGTCCGGAAAAATTTTAGGCGATAGGGGTCCGGAGGTCCCGGGATTACTCGAAAGGTGTGGGCTATAACACACAAAAATATGGGAATCGCGCGGAATTCTAGTTGTTTGGCCGAAAAATGCAAAAAATAAGGAATGATCATGGCGTGGTGGATACTATGGTTCCTTAGGTCGTATTTGATTGCCCGGAAAAATTTTAGGCGATCGGGGTCCGCGGCTCTTGGGACCACTCGGAATGCGTGGGTATAGCACACGAAAATATTGGAATCGGGCGAAATTCTAGATCTTTTTCAGTAACATGCAAATAATTTGGAAAGATCTTGGAAGGGCGGTGACAATGGTTCCTTTGGTCTTATTTGATAGTCCGGAAAAATATTAGGCGATAGGGGTCCAGAGGTCCCGGGACCACTCGGAAGGCGTGGGATATAACACACAAAAATATGGGAATCGCGCGGAATTCTAGTTGTTTTGCCGAAAAACGCAAAAAATGAGGAACAATCATGGCGGGGCGGATACTATGGTTCCTTAGGTCGTATTTGATAGTCCGGAAAAATTTTAGGCGATAGGGGTCCGGAGACCCGGGACCACTCGGAAGGCGTGGGCTATATAACACACAAAAATATGGGATCGCGCGGAATTCTAGTTGCTTGGCCGAAAAATGCAAAAAATGAGAAACGATCATGGCGAGCTGGTTACTATAGTTCCTTAGGTCGTATTTGACGGCCCAGAAAAATTTTAGGCGATCGGGGTCAGTGGGTCCCGAAACCTCTTCGAAGGGTGGGCAATAGCACACATAAATATTGTAATCGGGCGGAATTCTAGTTTTTTGGCTGAAACACGCAACAAATGAGGAATGATCATGGCTGGGCGGTGACTATGGTTCCTTAGGTCGTATTTGATAGTCCGGAAAAATTTTAGGCGATAGGGGTCCGTTGTTCCCGGGTTCACTTGGAAGGCGTATAGGACACGAAAATATGGGAATCGCGCGGAATTCTAGTTTTTTGGCCGAAAAACAGAAAAAACTAGGAACGATCATGGCTGGGCGGTGACTATGGTTCCTTTGGTCTTATTTGATAGTCCGGAAAAATTTTAGGCGATAGGGGTCCGGAGATCCGGGACCACTCGGAAGGCGTGGGCTATATAACACACAAAAATATGGGATCGCGCGGAACGATAGTTGCTTGGCCGAAAAACACAAAAAATGAGGAACGATCATGGCGGGGCGGATACTATGGTTCCTTAGGTCGTATTTGATAATCCAGAAAAATTTTAGGTGATAGGGGTCCGGAGGTCCCGGGACCACTCGAAAGGTGTGAGCCATAACACACAAATATATGGGAATCGCGCGGAATTCAACTTGTTTGGCCAAAAAATGCAAAAAATATGGAACGATCATGGCAGGGCGGATACTATAGTTCTTTAGGTCGTATTTGATTGCCCGGAAAAATTTTAGGCGATCGGGGTCCGCGGCTCTTGGGACCACTCGGAATGCGTGGGTATAGCACACGAAAAAATGAGAATCGGGCGAAATTCTAGGTCTATTTCAGTAACATGCAAAAAATGTGGAAAGATCTTGGCAGGGTGGTGACTATGGTTCCTTTGGTCTTATTTGATAGTCCGGAAACATATTAGGCGATAGGGGTCCAGAGGTCCCGGGACCACTCGGAAGGCGTGGGATATAACACACAAAAATATGGGAATCGCGCGGAATTCTAGTTGTTTGGCCGAAAAAAGCTAAAAATGAGGAACAATCATGGCGGGGCGGATACTATGGTTCCTTAGGTCGTATTTGATAGTCCGGAAAAATTTTAGGCGATAGGGGTCAGGAGGTCCCAGGACCACTCGGAAGGCGTGGGCTAACACACAAAAATATGGGAATCGCGCGGAATTCTAGTTGTTTGGCCGTAAAATGCATAAAATAAGGAACGATCAAGGCGAGCTGGTTACTATAGTTCCTTAGGTCGTATTTGACGGCCCGGAAATATTTTAGGCGATCGGGGTCAGTGGGTCCCGAAACCCCTTGGAAAACGTGGGCTAAAGCACACGAAAATATGGAAATCGCGCGAAATTCTAGTTTTTTGGCTGAAAAATGCAAAAGACTAGGAACGATCATGGCGGGGCAGTGACTATGGTTCCTTAGGTGGTATTTGATAGTCCGAAAAATTTTTAGGCGATCCGGCTCCGCGGGGCCCGACCCACTTGGAAGACGTGGGCGATAGCACACAAAAATATGGGAATCGGGCGGAATTCTAGTTTTTTGGCCAAAAAATGCAAAAAATGAGGAACGATCATGGCGAGGCGGTGACTATGGTTCCTTAGGTATTAATTGATGGCCCAAATTTTTTTAGGCGATCCGAGACGGGCAGCCCGGCCCACTTGGAAGGCGTCGGCAATAGCACACAAAAATATGGTAATCGAGCGGAATTCTAGTTTTTCGGCCGAAAAACGCAATAAATGAGGAACGATCATGGCGGGGCGGTGACTATGGTTCCTTAGGTCATATTTGATGGCCCGGAAAATTTTAGGCGATCGGGGTCCACGGCTCCCGAGACCACTCAGAAGGCGTAAGCTATAGCACACTAAAATATGCAAATCGCGCGGAGTTCTAGTTTTTTGGCCGAAAAATGCAAAGCATTTGGAACGATCATGGTGGGGCGGTGACTATGGTACCTTAGGTCATATTTGATAGTCCGGAAAAATTTTAGACGATCGGGGTCCGCGGCTCCCCGGACCACTTGGAAGGCGTGGGTATAGCACATGAAAATATGGGAATCGGGCGTAATTCTAGTTTTTTGGCCGAAAACTGCAAAATTGAGAAACGATGATGGCGGGGCAGTTACTATGGTTCCTTAGGTCGTATTTGACGGCCCGGAAAAATTTTAAGCGATCGGGGTCCGGGGATGCCGGAACCACTTGGAAGGGTGGGCAATAGCACACAAAAATATTGTAATCGGGCGGAATTCTAGTTGTTTGGCCGAAAAACGCAGCAAATGAGGAATGATCATGGCTGGGCGGTGACAATGGTTCCTTAGGTCATATTTGATAGTCCAAAAAAATTTTAGGCGATAGGGGTCCGTAGTTCCCGGGTTCACTTGGAAGGCGCATAGGACACGAAAAGATGGGAATCGCGTGGAATTCTAGTTTTTTGGCCGAAAAACAGAAAAAACTAGGAACGATCAAGGCTGGGCGGTGACTATGGTTCCTTAGGTCATATTTGATTGTCCGAAAAAATTTTAGGCGATAGGGGTCCGGAGACCCGGGACCACTCGGAAGGCGTGGGCTATAACACACAAAAATATGGGATCGCGCGGAATTCTAGTTGTTTGGCCAAAAAACACACAAAACATGAGGAACGATTATGGCAGGGCGGATACTATGGTCCCTTAGGTCGTATTTGATAGTCTAGAAAAATTTTAGGCGATAGGGGTCCGGAGGTCCCGGGACCACTCGGAAGGTGTGAGCCATAAAACACAAAAATATGGGAATCGCGCGGAATTCAACTTGTTTGGCCAAAAAACGCAAAAAATAAGGAACGATCATGGCAGGGCGGATACTATAGTTCCTTAGGTCGTATTTGATTGCCCGGAAAAATTTTAGGCGATCGGGGTCCGCGGCTCTTGGGACCACTCGGAATGCGTGGGTATAGCACACGAAAAAATGAGAATCGGGCGAAATTCTAGGTCTTTTTCAGTAACATGCAAAAAATGTGGAAAGATCTTGGCAGGGCGGTGACTATGGTTTCTTTGGTCTTATTTGATAGTCCGGAAAAATATTAGGCGATAGGGGTCCGGAGGTCCCGGGACCACTCGGAAGGCGTGGGATATAACACACAAAAATATAGGAATCGCGCGGAATTCTAGTTGTTTGGCCGAAAAACGCAAAAAATGAGGAACGAACATGGCGAGTCGGATACTATGGTTCCTTAGGTCGTATTTGATAGTCCGGAAAAATTTTAGGCGATAGGGGTCAGGAGGTCCCGGGACCACTCGGAAGGCGTGGGCTATAACACACAAAAATATGGGAATCGCGCGGAATTCTAGTTGTCTGGCCGAAAATCGCAAAAAATGAGGAACGATCATGGCGGGGTGTTTACTATTGTTCCTTAGGTCGTATTTGATGGCCCGGAAAAATTTTAGGCGATCGGGGTTCGGGGTTCCCGGGACCCCTTGGAAGACGTGGGCTTTTAGCACACGAAAATATGGAAATCGTGCGAAATTCTAGTTTTTTGGCTGAAAAACGCAAAAGACTAGGAACGATCATGGCGGGGCGGTGACTATGGTTCCTTAGGTGGTATTTGATAGTCCGGAAAATTTTTAGGCGATCCGGCTCCGGGGGGCCTGACCCACTCGGAAGGCGTGGGCGATAGCACACAAAAATATGGGAATCGGGCGGAATTCTAGTTTTTTGGCCAAAAAATGCAAAAAATGAGGAACGATCATAACGAGGCGGTGACTATGGTTCCTTAGGTCTTAATTGATGGCTCGAAAATATTTTACGCGATCCGAGACCGGCGGCCCGGCCCACTCGGAAGGCGTGGGCAATAGCACACAAAAATATGGTAATCGAGCGAAATTCTAGTTTTTCGGCCGAAAAATGCAATAAATGAGGAACGATCATGACGGGGCGGTGACTATGGTTCCTTAGGTCATATTTGATGGCCCGGAAAATTTTAGGCGATCGGGGTCCACGGCTCCCGGGACCACTCGGAAGGCGTAAGCTATAGCACACTAAAATATGCAAATCGCGCGGAGTTCTAGTTTTTTGGCCGAAAAATGCAAAGCATTTGGAACGATCATGGTGGGGCGGTGACTATGGTACCTTAGGTCGTATTTGATAGTCTAGAAAAATTTTAGGCCATCGGGGTCCGCGGCTCCCCGGACCACTTGGAAGGCGTGGGTATAGCACACGAAAATATGGGAATCGAGCGTAATTCTAGTTTTTTGGCCGAAAAATGCAAAAAATGAGAAACGATGATGGCGGGGTGGTAACTTTGGTTCCTTAGGCCGTATTTTACGGCTCGGAAATATTTTAAGCGATCGGGGTCCGGGGGTCCCGGAACCACTTGGAAAGGTGGGCAATAGCACACAAAAATATTGTAATCGGGCGGAATTCTAGTTGTTTGGCCGAAAAACGCAACAAATGAGGAATGATCATGGCTGGGCGGTGACTATGGTTCCTTAGGTCGTATTTGATAGTCCGGAAAAATTTTAGGCGATAGGGGACCGGAGTTCCCGGGTTCACTTGGAAGGCGTGGGCTATAGGACATGAAAATATGGGAATCGCGCGGAATTCTAGTTTTTTGGCCGAAAAACAGAAAAAACTAGGAACGATCATGGCTGGGCGGTGACTATGGTTCCTTAGGTCTTATTTGATAGTCCGGAAAAATTTTAGGCGATAGGGGTCCGGAGACCCGGGACCACTCGGAAGGCGTGGGCTATAACACACAAAATTATGGGATCCAGTGGAATTCTAGTTGTTTGGCCGAAAAATACAAAAAATGAGGAACGATCATGGCGGGGCGGATACTATAGTTCCTTAGGTCGTATTTGATTGCCCGGAAATATTTTAGGCGATCGGGGTCCGCGGCTCTTGGGACCACTCGGAATGCGTGGGTATAGCACACGAAAATATGGGAATCGGGCGAAATTCTAGGTCTTTTTCAGTAACATGCAAAAAATGTGGAAAGATCTTGATAAGGCGGTGCCTATGGTTCCTTTGGTCTTATTTGATAGTCTGGAAAAATATTAGGCGATAGGGGTCTGGAGGTCCCGGGACCACTCAGAAGCCGTGGGCTATAACACACAAAAATATGGGAATCGCGCAGAATTCTAGTTGTTTGGCCGAAAAACGCAACAAATGAGGAATGATCATGGCGGGGAGGATACTATGGTTGCTTAGGTCATATTTGATAGTCCGGAAAAATTTTAGGCGATCGGGGTCAGGAGGTCCCGGGACCACTCGGAAGGCGTGGGCTATAACACACAAAAATATGGGAATCACGCGGAATTCTAGTTGTTTGGCCGAAAAACACAAATAATGAGGAACGATCATGGCGGGGTGGTTACTATGGTTCCTTAGGTCGTATTTGATGGCCCGGAAATTTTTTAGGCGATCGGGGTTCAGGGTTCCAGGGACCCCTTGGAAGGCGTGGGCTAAAGCACACGAAAATATGGAAATCGCACGAAATTCTAGTTTTTTGGCTGAAAAACACAAAAGACTAGGATCGATCATGGCGGGGCGGTGACTATGGTTCCTTAGGTCGGATTTCATAGTCCGGAAATTTTTTAGGCGACCCGGCTCCGGGGGGCCCGACCCACTCGGAAGGCGTGGGCGATAGCACACAAAAATATGGGAATCTGGCGGAATTCTAGTTTTTTTGCCACAAAATGAAAAAAATGAGGAACAATCATGGCGAGGCGGTGACTATGGTTCCTTAGGTCTTAATTGATGGCCCGAATATTTTTTAGGCGATCCGAGACCAGCAGCCCGGCCCACTCGGAAGGCATGGGTAATAGCACACAAAAATATGGTAATCGAGTAGAATACTAGTTTTTTGGCCGAAAAATGCAATAAATGAGGAACGATCATGGCAGGGCGGTGACTATGGTTCCTTAGGTCATATTTGATGGCCCAGAAAATTTTAGGCGATCGGGGTCCACGGCTCCCGGGACCACTCGGAAGGCGTAAGCTATAGCACACTAAAATATGAAAATCGCGCGGAGTTCTAGTTGTTTGACAGAAAAATGCAAAGCATTTGGAACGATCATGGTGGGGCGGTGACTATGGTACCTTAGGTCGTATTTGATAGTCTGGAAAAATTTTAGGCGATCGGGGTCCGCGGCTCCCCGGACCACTTGGTAGGCGTGGGTATAGCACACGAAAATATGGGAATCGGGCGTAATTCTAGTTTTTTGGCCGAAAAATGCAAAAAATGAGAAACGATGATGGCGGGGCGCTTACTATGGTTCCTTAGGTCGTATTTGACGGCCCGAAAAATTTTAGGCGATCGGGGTCCGGGGGTCCCGGAACCACTTGGAAGGGTGGGCAATAGCACATAAAAAGATTGTAATCGGGCGGAATTCTAGTTTTTTGGCCGAAAAACGCAACAAATGAGGAATGATCATGGCTGGGCGGTGAATATGGTTTCGTAGGTCGTATTTGATAATCCGGAAAAATTTTAGGCGATAGGGGTCCGGAGTTCCTAGGTTCACTTGGAAGGCGTGGGCTATAGGACACGAAAATATGGGAATCGCGCGGAATTCTAGTTTTTTGGCCGAAAAACAGAAAAAACTAGGAATGATCATGGCTGGGCAGTGACTATGGTTCCTTAGGTCGTATTTGATAGTCCGGAAAAATTTTAGGCGATAGGGGTCCGGAGTTCCCGTGTTTACTTGGAAGGCGTGGGCTATAGGACACGAAAATATGGGAATCGCACGGAATTCTAGTTTTTTGGCCGAAAAACGGAAAAAACTAGGAAATATCATGGCTGGGCGGTGACTATGGTTCCTTAGGTCGTATTTGATAGTCCGGAAAAATTTTAGGCGATAGGGGTCCGCAGATCTCGGGACCACTCGGAAGGCGTGGGCTATAACACACAAAAATATGGGAATCGCGCGAAATTCTAGTTGTTTGGACGAAAAACGCAAAAAATGAGGAACGATCATGGCGGGGTGGTTACTATGGTTCCTTAGGTCGTATTTGATGGTCCGGAAAATTTTTAGGCGATCGGGGTTCGAGGTTCCCGTGACCCCTTGGAAGGCACGGGCTAAAGCACACGAAAATATGGAAATCGCGCAGAATTCTAATTTGTTGGCTGAAAAACGCAAAAGACTAGGAACGATCATGGCGGGGTGGTAACTATGGTTCCTTAGGTCGTATTTGATAGTCCGAAAATTTTTAAGCGATCCGGCTCCTGGGGGGCCGACCCAATCGGAAGGCGTGGGCGATAGCACACAAAAATATGGGAATCGGGTGGAATTCTAGTTTTTTGGCCAAAAAATGCAAAAAATGAGGAACGATCATGGCGAGGTGGTGACTATGGTTCCTTAGGTCCTAATTGATGGCCCGAAAATTTTTTAGGCGATCCGAGTCCGGCGGCCCGGCCCACTCGGAAGGCGTGGGCAATAGCACACAAAAATATGGTAATCGAGTGGAATTCTAGTTTTTTGGCCGAAAAATCCAATAAATGAGGAAAGATCATGGCGGGGCGGTGACTATGGTTTCTTAGGTCGTATTTGATGGGCCGAAAATTTTTAGGCGATCGGGGTCCACGGCTCCCGGGACCACTCGGAAGGCGTAAGCTATAGCACAGTAAAATATGCAAATCGCTCGGAGTTCTAGTTTTTTGGCCGAAAAATGCAAAGCATTTGGAACGATCATGGTGGGGCGGTGACTATGGTACCTTAGGTCGTATTTGATAGTCCAAAATATTTTTAGGCGATCGGGGTCCGCGGCTCCTCGGACCACTTGGAAGGCGTGGGTATAGCACACAAAAATATGGGAATCGGGCGTAATTCTAGTTTTTTGGCCGAAAAATGCAAAAAATGAGAAACGATGATGGCGGGGCGGTTACTATAGTTCCTTAGGTCGTATTTGACAGCCCGGAAAAATTTTAGGCGATTGGGGTCCGGGGGTCCCGGAACCACTTGGAAGGGTGGGCAATAGCAAACAAAAATATTGTAATCGGGGGAATTCTAGTTTTTTGGCCGAAAGATGCAACAAATGAGGAATGATCATGGCTGGGCGGTGACTATGGTTCCTTCGGTCATATTTGATAGTCCGGAAAAATTTTAGGCGATAGGGGTTCGGGGTTCCCGGGACCCCTTGGATGGCGTGGGCTAAAGCACAAAAAAATATGGAAATCGCGCGGAATTCTAATTTTTTGGCTGAAAAACGCAAAAGACTAAGAACGATCATGGCATGGTGGTAACTATGGTTCCTTAGGTCGTATTTGATAGTCCGAAAATTTTTTAGCGATCCGGCTCTGGGGGGCCCGGCCCACTCGGAAGGCGTGGGCAATAGCACACAAAAATATGGTAATCGAGCGAAATTCTAGTTTTTTGGATGAAAAACGCAATAAATGAGGAACGATCATGGTGGGGCGGTGACTATGGTTCCTTAGGTCGTATTTGATGGCCCAGAAATTTTTAGGCGATCGGGGTCCACGGCTCCCGGGACCACTCGGAAGGCGTAAGCTATAGCACACTAAAATATGCAAATCGCGCGGAGTTCTAGTTTTTTGGCCAAAAAATGCAAAGCATTTGGAACGATCATGGTGGGGCGGTTACTATGGTACCTTAGGTCATATTTGATAGTCCAGAAACTTTTTAGGCGATCGGGGTCCGCGGCTCCTCGGACCACCTGGAAGGCGTGGGTATAGCACACGAAAATATGGGAATCGGGCGTAATTCTAGTTTTTTGGCCGAAAAATGCAAAAAATGAGAAACGATGATGGCGGGGTGGTTACTATAGTTTCTTAGGTCGTATTTGACGGCCCGGAAAAATTTTAGGCGATCGGGGTCCGGGGGTCCCGGAACCACTTGGAAGGGTGGGCAATAGCAAACAAAAATATTGTAATCGGGCGGAAAACTAGTTTTTTGGCCAAAAAACGCAACAAATGAGGAATGATCATGGATGGGCGGTGACTATGGTTCCTTAGGTCGTATTTGATAGTCCGGAAAATTTTTAGGTGATAGGGGTCCGGAGTTCCCGGGTTCATTTGGAAGGCGTGGGCTATAGGACACGAAAATATGGGAATCGCGCGGAATTCTAGTTTTTTGGCCGAAAAATGGAAAAATCTAGGAACGATCATGGCTGGGCAGTTACTATGGTTCCTTAGGTCTTATTTGATAGTCCGGAAAAATTTTAGGCGATAGGAGTCCGGAGACCCGGGACCACTCGGAAGGCGTGGGCTATAACACACAAAAATATGAGAATCGCGCGGAATTCTAGTTTTTTGGCCGAAAAACGCAAAATATGAGAAACGATCATGGCTGGGCGGTGACTATGGTTCCTTAGGTCGTATTTGATAGTCCGGAAAAATTTTAGGCGATAGGGGTTCGGGGTTCCCAGGACCCCTTGGATGGCGTGGGGTAAAGCACAAGAAAATATGGAAATCGCGCGGAATTCTAATTTATTGGCTGAAAAACGCAAAAGACTAAGAACGATCATGGCGTGGCGGTAACTATGGTTCCTTAGGTCGTATTTGAGTGTCCGAAATTTTTTTAGCGAACCGGCTCCGGGGGGCCCGGCCCACTCGGAAGGCGTGGGCAATAGCATACAAATATATGGTAATCGAGCGGAATTCTAGTTTTTTGGACGAAAAACGCAATAAATGAGGAACGATCATGGCGGGGCGGTGACTATGGTTCCTTAGGTCGTATTTGATGGCCCGAAACTTTTTAGGCGATCGGGGTCCACGGCTCCCGGGACCACTCGGAAGGCGTAAGCTATAGCACACTAAAATATGCAAATCGTGCGGAGTTCTAGTTTTTTGGCCAAAAAATGCAAAGCATTTGGAACGATCATGGTGGGGCGGTGACTATGGTACCTTAGGTCGTATTTGATAGTCCAGAAACCTTTTAGGCGATCGGGGTCCGCGGGTCCTCGGACCACCTGGAAGGCGTGGGTATAGCACACGAAAATATGGGAATTGGGCGTAATTCTAGTTTTTTGGCCGAAAAATGCAAAAAATGAGAAACGATGATGGCGGGGTGGTTACTATAGTTCCTTAGGTCGTATTTGACGGCCCGGAAAAATTTTAGGCGATCGGGGTCCGGGGGTCCCGGAACCACTTGGAAGGGTGGGCAATAACAAACAAAAATATTGTAATCGGGCGGAAAACTAGTTTTTTGGCCGAAAAACGCAACAAATGAGGAATGATCATGGCTGGGCGGTGACTATGGTTCCTTAGGTCGTATTTGATAGTCCGGAAAATTTTTAGGTGATAGGGGTCCGTAGTTCCCGGGTTCACTTGGAAGGCGTGGGCTATAGGACACGAAAATATGGGAATCGCGCGGAATTCTATTTTTTTGGCCGAAAAATGGAAAAATCTAGGAACGATCATGGCTGCGCGGTGACTATGGTTTCTTAGGTCTTATTTAATAGTACGGAAAAATTTTAGGCGATAGGAGTCCGGAGACCCGGGACCACTCGGAAGGCGTGGGCTATAACACACAAAAATATGGGAATCGCGCGGAATTCTAGTTTTTTGGCCGAAAAACGCAAAATATGAGAAACGATCATGGCGGGGCAGATACTATGGTTCCTTAGGTCGTATTTGATTACCCGGAAAATTTTTAGGCGATCGAGGTCCGCGGCTCTTGGGACCACTCGGAATGCGTGGGTATAGCACACGAAAATATGGGAATCGGGCGAAATTCTAGGTCTTTTTCAGTAACATGTAAAAAATGTGGAAAGATCTTGGCAGGGCGGTGACTATGGTTCCTTTGGTATTATTTGATAGTCCGGAAAAATATTAGGCGATAGGGGTCCGGAGGTCCCGGGACCACTCAGAAGGCATGGGCTATAACACACAAAAATATGGGAATCGCGCGGAATTCTAGTTGTTTGGCCAAAAAAAGCAAAAAATGAGTAACGATCACGGCGGGGCGGATACTATGGTTCCTTAGGTCGTATTTGATAGTCCGGAAAAATTTTAGGCGATAGGGGTCAGGAGGTCCCGGGACCACTCGGAAGGCGTGGGCTATAACACACAAAAATATGGGAATCGAGCGGAATTCTAGTTGTTTGGCCGAAAAATGCAAAAAATGAGGAACGATCATGGCGGGGTGGTTACTATGGTTCCTTAGGTCGTATTTGATGGCCCGAAAATTTTTTAGGCGATCGGGGTTCGGGGTTCCCGGGACCCCTTGGAAGGCGTGGGCTAAAGCACACGAAAATATGAAAATCGCGCGGAATTCTAGTTTTTTGGCCGAAAAATGCAAAAAATGGGAAACGATGATGGTGGGGCGGTTACTATAGTTCCTTAGGTCGTATTTGACGGCCCGGAAAAATTTTAGGCGATCGGGGTCTGGGGGTCCCGGAACCACTTGGAAGGGTGGGCAATAGCAAACAAAAATATTGTAATCGGGCGGAATTCTAGTTTTACTGCCGAAAAATGCAACAAATGAGGAATGATCATGGCTGGGCGGTGACTATGGTTCCTTAGGTCGTATTTGATAGTCCGGAAAAATTTTAGGCGATAGGGGTCCGGAGGTCCCGGGACCACTCGGAAGGCGTGGGCTATAACACACAAAAATATGGGAATCGCGCGGAATTCTAGTTCATTGGCCGAAAAATGCAAAAAATGAGGAACGATCATCTAGAGGCGGTGACTATGGTTCCCTAGGTCCTATTTGATGGCCCGATAAAATTTAAGCGATCGAGGTCCACGGATCCCGGGACCACTCGGAAGGCGTAAGCTATAGCACACTAAAATATGCAAATCGCGCGGAGTTCTAGTTTTTTGGCCGAAAAATGCAAAGCATTTGGAACGATCATGGTGGGGCGGATACTATGGTTCCTTAGGTCGTATTTGATAGTCCGGAAAAATTTTAGGCGATAAGGGTCAGGAGGTCCCGGGACCACTCGGAAGGCGTGGGCTATAACACACAAAAATATGGGAAACGAGCGGAATTCAAGTTATTTGGCCGTAAAATGCAAAAAATGAGGAACGATCATGGCGGGGTTGTTACTATGGTTCCTTAGGTCGTATTTGATGGCCCGAAAATATTTTAGGCGATCGGGGTTTGGGGTTCCCGGGACCACTTGGAAGGCGTGGGCTAAAGCACACGAAAATATGGAAATCGCGCGGAATTCTAGTTTTTTGGCTGAAAAACGCAAAAGACTAGGAATGATCATGGCGGGGCGGTGACAATGGTTCCTTAGGTCGTATTTGATAGTCCGGAAATTTTTTAGGCGATCCGGCTCAGGGGGCCTGACCCACTCGGAAGGCGTGGGCGATAGCACACAAAAAATGGGAATCGGGCGAAATTCTAGTTTTTTGGCAAAAAAATGCAAAAAATGAGGAACGATCATGGCGAGGTGGTGACTATGGTTCCTTAGGTCCTAATTTATGGCCCGAAAACCTTTTTGGCGATCCGAGTCCGGCGGCCCGGCCCACTTGGAAGGCGTGGGCAATAGCACACAAAAATATGGTAATCGAGCGGAATTCTAGTTTTTTGGACGAAAAACGCAATAAATGAGGAACGATCATGGCGGGGCGGTGACTATGGTTCCTTAGGTCGTATTTGATGGCCCGAAAAATTTTAGGCGATCGGGTTCCACGGCTCCCGGGACCACTCAGAAGGCGTAAGCTATATAGCACACTAAAATATGCAAATCACGCGGAGTTCTAGTTTTTTGGCCAAAAAATGCAAAGCATTTGGAACGATCATGGTGGGGCGGTGACTATGGTACCTTAGGTCGTATTTGATAGTCCGGAAAAATTTGAGGCGATCGGCGTCCACGGCTCCCCGGACCACATGGAAGGCGTGGGTATAGCACACGAAAATATGGGAATCAGGCGTAATTCTACTTTTTTGGCCGAAATATGCAAAAAATGAGAAACGATGATGGCGGGGCGGTTACTATGGTTCTTTAGGTCGTATTTGACGGCCCAGAAAAATTTCAGGCGATCGGGGTCCGGGGGTCCCGGAACCACTTGGAAGGGTGGGCAATAGCACACAAAAATATTGTAATCGGGCGAAATTCTAGTTTTTTGGCCGAAAAACGCAACAAATGAGGAATGATCATGGCTGGGCGGTGACTATGGTTCCTTTGGTCTTATTTGATAGTCCGGAAAAATATTAGGCGATAGGGGTCCGGAGGTCCCGGGACCACTCGGAAGGCATAGGCTATAACACACAAAAATATGGGATCGCGCGAAATTCTAGTTGTTTGGCCGAAAAACGCAAAAAATGAGGAACGATCATGGCGGGGCGGATACTATGGTTCCTTAGGTCGTATTTGATAGTCCGGAAAAATTTTAGGCGATAGGGGTCCGAAGGTCCCGGGACCACTCGGAAGGTGTGGGCTAACACACAAAAATATGGGAATCGCGCGGAATTCTAGTTGTTTGGCCGAAAAACGCAAAAAATAAGGAACGATCATGGCGGGGCGGAAACTATGGTTCCTTAGGTCGTATTTGATTGCCCGAAAAAATTTTAGGCGATCGGGTTCTGCGGCTCTTGGGACCACTCGGAATGCGTGGGTATAGCACACGAAAATATGGGAATCGGGCGAAATTCTAGGTCTTTTTCAGTAACATGCAAAAAATGTGGAAAGATCTTGGCAGGGCAGTGACTATGGTTCCTTTGGTCTTATTTGATAGTCCGGAAAAATATTAGGCGATAGGGGTCCGGAGGTCCCGGGAACACTCGGAACGCGTGGGCTATAACACACAAAAATATGGGAATCGCGCGGAATTCTAGTTGTTTGGCCGAAAAACACAAAAATTGAGTAACGATCATGGAGGGGCGGATACTATGGTTCCTTAGGTCGTATTTGATAGTCCGAAAAAATTTTAGGCGATAGGGGTCCGGAGACCCGGGACTACTCGGAAGCCGTGGGCTATAGCACACTAAAATATGGGAATCGCGCGGAATTCTAGTTGTTTGGCCGAAAAACGCAAAAAATAAGGAACAATCATGGCGGGGCGGATACTATGGTTCCTTAGGTCGTATTTGATTGCCCGGAAAATTTTTAGGCGATCGGGGTCCGCGGCTCTTGGGACCACTCGGAATGCGTGGGTATAGCACACGAAAATATGGGAATCGGGCGAAATTCTAGGTCTTTTTCAGTAACATGCAAAAAATGTGGAAAGATCTTGGCAGGGCGGTGACTATGGTTCCTTTGGTCTTATTTGATAGTCCGGAAAAATATTAGGCGATAGGGGTCCGGAGGTCCCGGGAACACTCGGAACGCATGGGCTATAACACACAAAAATATGGGAATCGCACGGAATTCTAGTTGTTTGGCCGAAAAACGCAAACATTGAGTAACGATCATGGCGGGGCAGATACTATGGTTCCGTGGGTCGTATTTGATAGTCCGGAAAAATTTTAGGCGAAAGGGGTCAGGAGGTCCCGGGACCCCTTGGAAGGTGTGGGCTAAAGCACACGAAAAAATGGAAATCGCGCGGAATTCTTGTTTTTTGGCTGAAAAACGCAAAAGACTAGGAACGATCATGGCGGGGCGGTGAATATGGTTCCTTAGGTCGTATTTGAAAGTCCGGAAAATTTTTAGGCGATCCGGCTCCGGGGGCCCCGACCCACTCGGAAGGCGTGGGCGACAGCACAACAAAATATGGGAATTGGGCGGAATTCTAGTTTTTTGGCCAAAAAATGCAAAAAACGAGGAACGATCATGGGAGGCGGTGACTATGGTTCCTTAGGTCTTAATTGATGGCCCGAAAGTTTTTTTGGCGATCCGAGTCTGGCGGCCCGGCCCACTCGGAAGGCGTGGGCAATAGCACACAAAAATATGGTAATCCAGCGGAAATCTAGTTTTTTTGACGAAAAACACAATAAATGAGGAATGATCATGGCGGGGCGGTTACTACGGTTCCTTAGGTCGTATTTGATGGCCCGGAAAATTTTAGGCGATCGGGGTCCACGGCTCCCGGGACCACTCGGAAGGTGTAAACTATATAGCACACTAAAATATGCAAATCGCGCGGAGTTCTAGTTTTTTGGCCGAAAAATGCAAAGCATTTGGAACGATCATGGTGGGGCAGTGACTATGGTACCTTAGGTCATATTTGATAGTCCGGAAAAATTTTTGGCGATCGGGGTCCGCGGCTCCCCGGACCACTTGGAAGGCGTGGGTATAGCACACGAAAATATAGGAATCGGGCGTAATTCTAGTTTTTTGGCCGAAACATGCAAAAAATGAGAAACGATGATGGCGGGGCGGTTACTATGGTTTCTTTGGTCGTATTTGACGGCCCGGAAAAATTTTAGGCGATCGGGGTCCGGGGGTCCCGGAACCACTTGGAAGGGTGGGCAATAGCACACAAGAATATTGTAATCGGGCAGAATTCTAGTTTTTGGCCGAAAATCTCAACAAATGAGGAATGATCATGGCTGGGCGGTGACTATGGTTCCTTATGTCGTATTTGATAGTCCGGAAAAATTTTAGGCGATAGGGGTCCGGAGTTCCCGGGTTCACTTGGAAGGCATGGGCTATAGGACACGAAAATATGGGAATCGCGCGGAATTCTAGTTTTTTGGCGGAAAAATGGAAAAAACTAGGAAAAATCATGGCTGGGCGGTGACTATGGTTCCTTAGGTCGTATTTGATAGTCCGTAATAATTTTAGGCGATAGGGGTCCGGAGGTCCCGGGACCACTCGGAAGGTGTGGGCTATAACACACAAAAATATGGGAATCACGCGGAATTCTATTTGTTTGGCCGAAAAACCCAAAAAATAAGGAACGATCATGGCGGGGCAGATACTATGCTTCCTTAGGTCGTATTTGATTGCCCGGAAAAATTTTAGGCGATCGGGGTCCGCGGCTCTTGGGACCACTCGCAATGCGTGGGTATAGCACACAAAAATATGTGAATCGGGCGAAATTCTAGGTCTTTTTCAGTAACATGCAAAAAATGTGGAAAGATCTTGGCAGGGCGGTGACTATGGTTCCTTTGGTCTTATTTGATAGTCCGGAAAAATATTAGGCGATAGGGGTCCGGAGGTCCCGAGAACAGTCGGAACGCGTGGGCTATAACACACAAAAATATGGGAATCGCGCGAAATTCTAGATGTTTGGCCGAATAACGCAAAAATTGAGTAACGATCATGGCAGGGTGATACTATGGTTCCTTAGGTCGTATTTTAAAGTCCGGAAAATTTTTAGGCGAAAGGGGTCAGGAGGTCCCGGGACCACTCGGAAGGCGTGGGCTATAACACACAAAAATATGGGAATTGAGCGAAATTCTAGTTGTTTGGCCGAAAAACTCAAAAAATGAGGAACGAGCATGGTGGGGTGGTTACTATGGTTCCTTAGGTCGTATTTGATGGCCCGAAATTTTTTAAGGCGATCGGGGTTCGGGGTTACCGGGACCACTTGGAAGGCGTGGGTATAGCACACGAAAATATAGGAATCGGGCGTAATTCTAGTTTTTTGGCCGAAATATGCAAAAAATGAGAAATGATGATGGCGGGGCGGTTACTATGGTTTCTTTGGTCGTATTTGACGGCCCGGAAAAATTTTAGGCGATCGGGGTCCGGGGGTCCCGGAACCACTTGGAAGGGTGGGCAATAGCACACAAGAATATTGTAATCGGGCAGAATTCTAGTTTTTTGGCCGAAAATCTCAACAAATGAGGAATGATCATGGCTGGGCGGTGACTATGGTTCCTTATGTCGTATTTGATAGTCCGGAAAAATTTTAGGCGATAGGGGTCCGGAGTTCCCGGGTTCACTTGGAAGGCGTGGGCTATAGGACACGAAAATATGGGAATCGCGCGGAATTCTAGTTTTTTGGCGGAAAAATGGAAAAAACTAGGAAAGATCATGGCTGGGCGGTGACTATGGTTCCTTAGGTCGTATTTGATAGTCCGTAATAATTTTAGGCGATAGGGGTCCGGAGGTCCCGGGACCACTCGGAAGGTGTGGGCTATAACACACAAAAATATGGGAATCACGCGGAATTCTATTTGTTTGGCCGAAAAACCCAAAAAATAAGGAACGATCATGGCGGGGCAGATACTATGCTTCCTTAGGTCGTATTTGATTGCCCGGAAAAATTTTAGGCGATCGGGGTCCGCGGCTCTTGGGACCACTCGCAATGCGTGGGTATAGCACACAAAAATATGTGAATCGGGCGAAATTCTAGGTCTTTTTCAGTAACATGCAAAAAATGTGGAAAGATCTTGGCAGGGCGGTGACTATGGTTCCTTTGGTCTTATTTGATAGTCCGGAAAAATATTAGGCGATAGGGGTCCGGAGGTCCCGAGAACAGTCGGAACGCGTGGGCTATAACACACAAAAATATGGGAATCGCGCGAAATTCTAGATGTTTGGCCGAATAACGCAAAAATTGAGTAACGATCATGGCAGGGTGGATACTATGGTTCCTTAGGTCATATTTTAAAGTCCGGAAAATTTTTAGGCGAAAGGGGTCAGGAGGTCCCGGGACCACTCGGAAGGCGTGGGCTATAACACACAAAAATATGGGAATTGAGCGAAATTCTAGTTGTTTGGCCGAAAAACTTAAAAAATGAGGAACGAGCATGGTGGGGTGGTTACTATGGTTCCTTAGGTCGTATTTGATGGCCCGAAATTTTTTTAGGCGATCGGGGTTCGGGGTTACCGGGACCCCTTGGAAGGCCTGGGCTAAAGCACACGAAAATATGGGAATCGGGCGTAATTCTAGTTTTTTGGCCGAAAAATGCAAAAAATGAGAAACGATGATGGCGGGGCGGTTACTATGGTTCCTTAGGTCGTATTTGATAGTCCGGAAAAATTTTAGGCGATAGGGGTCCGGAGGTCCCGGGACCACTCGGAAGGTGTGGGCTATACACACACAAAAATATGGGATCGCGCGGAATTCTAGTTGTTTGGCCGAAAAATGCAAAAAATGAGGAACGATCATGGCGGTGCGGATACTATGGTTCCTTAGGTCGTATTTGATAGTCCGGAAAAATTTTAGGCGATAGGGGTCCGGAGACCCGGGACCACTCGGAAGGCGTGGGCTATAAAACACAAAAATATGGGATCGCGCGGAATTCTAGTTGTTTGGCCGAAAAACGCAAAAAATGAGGAATGATCATGGCGGGGCGGATACTATGGTTCCTTAGGTCTTATTTGATAGTCCGGAAAAATATTAGGCGAAAGGGGTCCGGAGGTCCCGGGAACACTCGGAAGGCGTGGCTATAACACACAAAAATATGGGATCGCGCGGAATTCTAGTTGTTTGGCCGAATAACGCAAAAATTGAGTAACGATCATGGCGGGGCAGATACTATGGTTCCTTAGGTCGTATTTGATAGTCCGGAAAATTTTAGGTGAAAGGGGTCAGGAGGTCCCGGGACCACTCGGAAGGTGTGGGCTATAACACACAAAAATATGGGAATCGAGCGAAATTCTAGTTGTTTGGCCGAAAAACTCAAAAAATGAGGAACGAGCATGGTGGGGTGGTTACTATGGTTCCTTAGGTCGTATTTGATGGCCTGAAAACTTTTTAGGCGATCGGGGTTCGGGGTTACCGGGACCCCTTGGAAGGCGTGGGCTAAAGCACACGAAAATATGAAAATTGCGCGGAATTCTAGTTGCTTGGCCGAAAAATGCAAAAATTGAGTAACGATCATTGCGGGGCTGATACTATGGTTCCTTAGGTCGTATTTGATAGTCCAGAAAAATTTTAGGCGATAGGGGTCCGGAGACCCGGGACCACTCGGAAGGCGTGGGCTATAACACACAAAAATATGGGATCGCGCGGAATTCTTGTTGTTTGGATAAAAAATGCAAAAAAATGAGGAACGATCATGGCGGGGCGGATACTATGGTTCCTTATGTCGTATTTGATAGTCCGGAAAAATTTTAGGTGATAGGGGTCCGGAGACCCGGGACCACTCGCAAGGCGTGGGCTATAACACACAAAAATATGGGATCGCGCGGAATTCTAGTTGTTTGGCCGAAAAACGCAATAAATGAGGAACGATCATGGCGGGGCGGTGACTATGGTTCCTTAGGTCGTATTTGGTGGACCGGAAAATTTTAGGCGATCGGGGTCCACGGCTCCCGGGACCACTCGCAAGGCGTAAGCTATAGAACACTAAAATAAGCAAATCGCGCGGCGTTCTAGTTTTTGGCCGAAAAATACAAAGCATTTGGAAAGATCATGGTGGGGCGGTGACTATGGTTCCTATGGTCTTATTTGATAGTCTGGAAAAATATTAGGCGATAGGGGTCCGGAGGTCCCGGGAACACTCGGAACGTGTGGGCTATAACACACAAAAATATGGAAATCGGGCGGAATTATAGTTTTTTGGCTGAAAAACGCAAAAGACTAGGAACGATCATGGTGGGGAGGTGACTATGGTTCCTTAGGTCGTATTTGATAGTCCGGAAAATTTTTAGGCGATCCGGCTCCGGGGGCCCGACCCACTCGGAAGGCGTGGGCGATAGCATACAAAAATTTGGGAATCAGGCAGAATTCTAGTGTTTTTGCCAAAAAATGCAAAAAATGAGGAACGATCATGGCGAGGCGGTGACTATGGTTCCTTAGGTCTTAATTGATGGCCCAAAATTTTTTTAGGCGATCCGAGTTCGGCAGCCCGGCCCACTCGGAAGGCGTGGGCAATAGTACACAAAAATATGGTAATCGAGCGGAATTCTAGTTTTTTGGCGGAAAAATGCAAAAAATAAGGAACGATCATGGCGGGGCGGATACTATGGTTCCTTAGGTCGTATTTGATAGTTCGGAAAAATTTTAGGCGATAGGGGTCAGGAGGTCCCGGGACCACTCGGAAGGGATGGGCTATAACACACAAAAATATGGGAATCGCGCGGAATTCTAGTTGTCTGGCCGAAAATCGCAAAAAATAAGGAACGATCATGGCGGGGTGGTTACTATGGTTCCTTAGGTCGTATTTGATATCTCGGAAAAATTTTAGGCGATCGGGGTTCGGGGTTCCCGGGACCCCTTGGAAGGCGTGGGCTGCACACGAAAATATGGAAATCGCGCGGAATTATAGTTTTTTGGCTGAAAAACGCAAAAGACTAGGAACGATCATGGCGGGGAGGTGACTATGGTTCCTTAGGTCGTATTTGATAGTCCGGAAAATTTTTAGGCGATCTGGCTATGGGGGGTCCGACCCACTCGGAAGGCGTGGGCGATAGCATACAAAAATATGGGAATCGGGCGGAATTCTAGTTTTTTGGCCAAAAAATGCAAAAAATGAGGAACGATCATGGCGAGGCGTGACTACGGTTCCTTAGGTCTTAATTGATGGCCCGAATATTTTTTAGGCGATCCGAGTCCGGCGGCCCGGCCCACTCGGAAGGCGTGGGCAATAGCATACAAAAATATGGTAATCGAGTGGAATTCTAGTTTTTTGGCCGAAAAACGCAAAAAATAAGGAACGATCATGGCGGGGCGGATACTATGGTTCCTTAGGTCATATTTGATTGTCCGGAAAAATTTTAGGCGATTGAGGTCCGCGGCTCTTGGACCACTCGGAATGCATGGGTATAGCACACGAAAATATGGGAATCGGGCGAAATTCTAGGTCTTTTTCAGTAACATGCAAAAAAATGTTGAAAGATCTTGGCAGGGCGGTGACTATGGTTCCTTTGGTCTTATTTGATAGTCCGGAAAAATATTAGGCGATAGGGGTCCGGAGGTCCCGGGACCACTCGGAAGGCGTCGGCTATAACACACACAAATATGGGAACGCACGGAATTCTAGTTGTTTGGCCGAAAAACGCAAAAAAATGAGGAACGATCATGGCGGGGCGGATACTATGGTTCCTTAGGTCGTATTTGATAGTCCGGAAAAATTTTAGGCTATATGTGTCAGGAGGTCCCGGGACCACTCGGAAGGCGTGGGCTATAACACACAAAAATATGGGAATCGCACAGAATTCTAGTTGTTTGGCCGAAAAATGCAAAAAATGAGGAAAGATCATGGCGGGGTGGTTACTATGGTTCCTTAGGTCGTATTTGATGGCCCGGAAAATTTTTAGGCGATCGGGGTTCGGGGTTCCCGGGACCCCTTGGAAGGCGTGGGCTTTAGCACACGAAAATATGGAAATCGCGCGGAATTCTAGTTTTTTGGCTGAAAAACGCAAAAGACTAGGAACGATCATGGCGGGGCGGTGACTATGGTTCCTTAGGTCGTATTTTATAGTCCGGAAAAGTTTTAGGCGATCCGGCTCCGGGGGGCCCGACCCACTCGGAAGGCGTGGGCGATAGCACACAAAAATATGGGAATCGGGCGGAATTCTAGTTTATTGGCCAAAAAATGCAAAAAATGAGGAACGATCATGGCGAGGTGGTGACTATGGTTCCTTAGGTCCTAATTGATGGCCCGAAAATTTTTTAGGCGATCCGAGTCCGGCGGTCCGGCCCACTCGGAAGGCGTGGGCAATAGCACACAAAAATATGGTAATCGAGCGGAATTCTAGTTTTTTGGATGAAAACCGAAATAAATGAGGAACGATCATGGCGGGGCGGTGACTATGGTTCCTTAGGTCGTATTTGATGGCCCGGAAAATTTTAGGCGATCGGGGTCCACGGCTCCCGGGACCACTCGGAAGGCGTAAGCTATAGCACACTAAAATATGCAAATCGCACGGAGTTCTTGTTTTTTGGCCGAAAAATGCAAAGCATTTGGAACGATCATGGTGGGGTGGTGACTATGGTACCTTAGGACGTATTTGATATTCCGGAAAAACTTTAGGCGATCGGGGTCCGCGGCTCCCCGGACCACTTGGAAGGCGTGGGTATAGCACACGAAAATATGGGAATCGGGCGTAATTCTAGTTTTTTGGCCGAAATATGCAAAAAATGAGAAACGATGATGGCGGGGCAGTTACTATGGTTCCTTAGGTCGTATTTGACGCCCCGGAAAAATTTTAGGCGATCGGGGTCCCGGGGTCCCGGAACAACTTGGAAGGGTGGGCAGTAGCACACAAAAATATTGTAATCGGGCGGAATTCTAGTGTTTTGGCCGAAAAACGCAACAAATGAGGAATGATCATGGCTGGGCGGTGACTATGGTTCCTTAGGTCGTATTTGATAGTCCGGAAAAATTTTAGGCAATAGGGGTCCGGAGTTCCCGGGTTCACTTGGAAGGCGTGGGCTATAGGACACGAAATTATGGGAAAAACGCGGAATTCTAGTTGTTTGGCCGAAAAATGCAAAAAATGAGGAACGATCATGGCGGGGCGGATACTATGGTTCCTTAGGTCGTATTTGATAGTCCGAAAAAATTTTAGGCGATAGGGGTCCGGAGACCCGGGACCACTCGGAAGGCGTGGGCTATAACACACAAAAATATGGGATTGCGCGGAATTCTAGTTGTTTGGCCGAAAAATGCAAAAAATGAGGAACGATCATGGCGGGGCGGATACTATGGTTCCTTAGGTCATATTTGATAGTCCGGAAAATTTTGGGCAATAGGGGTCCGGAGGTCCCAGGACCACTCGGAAGGTGTGGGCTATAACACACAAAAATATGGGAATCGCGCGGAATTCTAGTTGTTTGGCCATAAAACGCAAAACATAAGGAACGATCATGGCGGGGCGGATACTATGGTTCCTTAGGTCATATTTGATAGTTCGGAAAAATTTTAGGCGATAGGGGTCAGGAGGTCCCGGGACCACTCGGAAGGCATGGGCTATAACACACAAAAATATGGGAATCGCGCGAAATTCTAGTTGTCTGGCCGAAAATCGCAAAAAATGAGGAACGATCATGGCGGGGTGGTTACTATGGTTCCTTAGGTCGTATTTGATGGCCCGGAAAAATTTTAGGCGATCGGGGTTCGGGGTTCCCGGGACCCCTTGGAAGGCGTGGGCTGCACACGAAAATATGGAAATCGCGCGGAATTATAGTTTTTTGGCTGAAAAACGCAAAAGACTAGGAACGATCATGGTGGGGAGGTGACTATGGTTCCTTAGGTCGTATTTGATAGTCCGGAAAATTTTTAGGCGATCCGGCTCCGGGGGCCCGACCCACTCGGAAGGCGTGGGCGATAGCATAAAAAAATTTGGGAATCGGGCGGAATTCTAGTTTTTTTGGCCAAAAAATGCAAAAAATGAGGAACGATCATGGCGAGGCGGTGACTATGGTTCCTTAGGTCTTAATTAATGTCCCAAATTGTTTTTAGGCGATCCGAGTCCGGCAGCCCGGCCCACTCGGAAGGCGTGGGCAATAGCACACAAAAATATGGTAATCGAGCGGAATTCTAGTTTTTTAGCCGAAAAATGCAAAGAATAAGGAACGATCATGGCGGGGGGAATACTATGGTTCCTTAGGTCGTATTTGATAGTTCGGAAAAATTTTAGGCGATAGGGGTCAGGAGGTCCCGGGTCCATTCGGAAGGCATGGGCTATAACACACAAAAATATGGGAATCGCGCGGAATTCTAGTTGTCTGGCCGAAAATCGCAAAAAATGAGGAACGATCATGGCGGGGTGGTTACTATGGTTCCTTAGGTCGTATTTGATATCCAAGAAAAAATTTAGGCGATCGGGGTTCGGGGTTCCCGGGACCCCTTGGAAGGCGTGGGCTGCACACGAAAAAATGGAAATCACGCGGAATTATAGTTTTTTGGCTGAAAAACGCAAAAGACTAGGAACGATCATGGCGGGGAGGTGACTATGGTTCCTTAGGTCGTATTTGATAGTCCGGAAAACTTTTAGGCGATCTGGCTCTGGGGGGCCCGACCCACTCGAAAAGCATGGGCGATAGCATACAAAAATATGGGAATCGGGCGGAATTCTAGTTTTTTGGCCAAAAAATGCAAAAAATGAGGAACGATCATGGCGAGGCAGTGACTATGGTTCCTTAGGTCCTAATTGATGGCCCGAAAATTTTTTAGGCGATCCGGCTCCGGGGGGCCCGACCCACTCGGAAGGCGTGGGCGATAGCATACAAAAATATGGGAATCGCGCGGAATTCTAGTTGTCTGGCCGAAAATCGCAAAAAATGAGGAACGATCATGGCTGGGTGGTTACTATGGTTCCTTAGGTGGTATTTGATGGCCCGGAAAATTTTTAGGCGATCGGGGTTCGGGGTTCCCGGGACCCCTTGGAAGGCGTGGGCTAAAGCACACGAAAATATGGAAATCGCGAGAAATTCTAGTTTTTTGGCTGAAAAACGCAAAAGACTAGGAACGATCATGGCGGGGCGGTGACTATGGTTCTGTAGGTCGTATTTGATAGTCCGGAAAATTTTTAGGCGATCCGGATCCGGGGGGCCCGACCCACTCGGAAGGCGTGGGCGATAGCACACAAAAATATGGGAATCGGGCGGAATTCTAGTTTATTGGCCAAAAAATGCAAAAAATGAGGAACGATCATAGCGAGGCGGTGACTATGGTTCCTTAGGTCCTAATTGATGGCCCGAATTTTTTTAGGCGATCCGAGTCCGGCGGCCCGGCCCACTCGGAAGGGGTGGGCAATAGCACACAAAAATATGGTAATCGAGCGGAATTCTAGTTTTTTGGACGAAAACCGCAATAAATGAGGAATGATCATGGCGGGGCGGTGACTATGGTTCCTTAGGTCATATTTGATGGCCCGGAAAATTTTAGGCGATCGGGGTCCACGGCTCCCGGGACCACTCGGAAGGCGTAAGCTATAGCACACTAAAATATGCAAATCGCGCGGAGTTCTTGTTTTTTGGCCGAAAAATGCAAAGCATTTGGAACGATCATGGTGGGGTGGTGACTATGGTACCTTAGGACGTATTTGATAGTCCGGATAAATTTTAGGCGATCGGGGTCCGCGGCTCCCCGGACCACATGGAAGGTGTAGGTATATCACACGAAAATATGGTATCGGGTGTAATTGTAGTTTTTTGGCCGAAATATGCAAAAAATGAGAAACGATGATGGCGGGGCGGTTAATATGGTTCCTTAGGTCGTATTTGACGGCCCGGAAAAATTTTAGGCGATCGGGGTCCCGGGGTCCCGGAACAACTTGGAAAGGTGGGCAGTAGCACACAAAAATATTGTAATCGGGCGGAATTCTAGTGTTTTGGCCGAAAAACGCAACAAATGAGGAATGATCATGGTTGGGCGGTGACTATGGTTCCTTAGGTCGTATTTGATAGTCCGGAAAAATTTTAGGCGATAGGGGTCCGGAGTTCCCGGGTTCACTTGGAAGGCGTGGGCTATAGGACACGAAATTATGGGAATCGCGTGGAATTCTAGTTTTTTGGCCGAAAAACGGAAAAAACTAGGAAAGATCATGGCTGGGCGGTGACTATGGTTCCTTAGGTCTTATTTGATAGCCCGGAAAAATTTTAGGCGATAGTGGTCCGGAGGTCCCGGGACCACTCGGAAGGTGTGGGCTATAACACACAAAAATATGGGAATCGCGCGGAATTCTAGTTGTTTGGCCGAAAAACGCAAAATATAAGGAACGATCATGGCGGGGCGGATACTATGGTTCCTTAGGTCGTATTTGATTGCTCGGAAAAATTTTAGGCGATCGGGGTCCGCGGCTCTTGGGACCACTCGCAATGCGTGGGTCCCCGGACCACTTGGAAGGCGTGGGTATAGCACACGAAAATATGGGAATCGGGCGTAATTCTAGTTTTTTGGCCGAAATATGCAAAAAATGAGAAACGATGATGGCGGGGCGGTTACTATTGTTCCTTAGGTCATATTTGACGGCCCAGAAATATTTTAGGCGATCGGGGTCAGGGGGTCCCGGAACCACTTGGAAGGCTGGACAATGCCACACAAAAGAATTGTAATCGGGCGGAATTCTAGTTTTTTGGCCGAAAAAAGCAACAAAAGAGGAATGATCATGGCTGGCCGGTGACTATGGTTCCTTAGGTCGTATTTGATAGTCCGGAAAAATTTTAGACGATAGGGGTCCGGTGTTCCCGGGTTCACTTGGAAGGCGTGGGCTATAGGACACGAAAATATGGGAATCGCACGGAATTCTAGTTGTTTGGCCGAAAAATGCAAAAAATGAGGAACGATCATGGCGGGGCGGCTACTATGGTTCCTTAGGTCGTATTTGATAGTCCGGAAAAATTTTAGGCGATAGGGGTCTGGAGACCCGGGACCACTTGGAAGGCGTGGGCTATAACACACAAAAATATGGGATTGCGCGGAATTCTAGTTGTTTGGCCGAAAAATGCAAAAAATGAGGAACGATCATGGCGGGGCGGATACTATGGTTCCTTAGGTCATATTTGATAGTTCGGGAAATATTGGGCAATAGGGGTCCGGAGGTCCCAGGACCACTCGGAAGGTGTGGGCTATAACACACAAAAATATGGGAATCGCGCGGAATTCTAGTTGTTTGGCCGAACAACGCAAAACATAAGGAACGATCATGGCGGGGCGGATACTATGGTTCCTTAGGTCGTTTTTGATAGTTCCGAAAAATTTTAGGCGATAGGGGTCAGGAGGTCCCGGGACCACTCGGAAGGCATGGGCTATAACACACAAAAATATGGGAATCGCGCAGAATTCTAGTTGTCTGGCCGAAAATCGCAAAAAATGAGGAACGATCATGGAGGGGTGGTTACTATGGTTCCTTAGGTCGTATTTGATGGCCCAGAAAAATTTTAGGCGATCGGGGTTCGGGGTTCCCGGGACCCCTTGGAAGGCGTGGGCTGCACATGAAAATATGGAAATCGTGTAGAATTATAGTTTTTTGGCTGAAAAACGCAAAAGACTAGGAACGATCATGGTGGGGAGGTGACTATGGTTCCTTAGGTCGTATTTGATAGTCCGGAAAATTTTTAGGCGATCCGGCTCCGGGGGGCACGACCCACTCGGAAGGCGTGGGCGATAGCATACAAAAATTTGGGAATCGGGCGGAATTCTAGTTTTTTGGCCAAAAATGCAAAAAATGAGGAACGATCAGGGCGAGGCGGTGACTATGGTTCCTTAGGTCTTAATTGATGGCACAAATGTTTTTTAGGCGATCCGAGTCCGGCAGCCCGGCCCACTCGGAAGGCGTGGGCAATAGCACACAAAAATATGGTAATCGAGCGGAATTCTAGTTTTTTGGCCGAAAAATGCATAAAATAAGGAACGATCATGGCGGGGCGGATACTATGGTTCCTTAGGTCGTATTTGATAGTTCGGAAAAATTTTAGGCGATAGGGGTCAGGAGGTCCCGGGACCACTCGGAAGGCATGGGCTATAACACACAAAAATATGGGAATCGCGCAGAATTCTAGTTGTCTGGCCGAAAATCGCAAAAAATGAGGAACGATCATGGCGGGGTGGTTACTATGGTTCCTTAGGTCGTATTTGCTATCCCGGAAAAATTTTAGGCGTTCGGGGTTCGGGGTTCCCGGGACCCCTTGGAAGGCGTGGGCTGTACACGAAAATATAGAAATCGCGCGGAATTATAGTTTTTTGGCTGAAAAACGCAAAAGACTAGGAACGATCATGGCGGGGAGGTGACTATGGTTCCTTAGGTCGTATTTGATAGTCCGAAAAATTTTTAGGCGATCCGGCTCCGGGGGGCACGACCCACTCGGAAGGCGTGGGCGATAGCATACAAAAATTTGGGAATCGGGCGGAATTCTAGTTTTTTGGCCAAAAATGCAAAAAATGAGGAACGATCAGGGCGAGGCGGTGACTATGGTTCCTTAGGTCTTAATTGATGGCACAAATGTTTTTTAGGCGATCCGAGTCCGGCAGCCCGGCCCACTCGGAAGGCGTGGGCAATAGCACACAAAAATATGGTAATCGAGCGGAATTCTAGTTTTTTGGCCGAAAAATGCATAAAATAAGGAACGATCATGGCGGGGCGGATACTATGGTTCCTTAGGTCGTATTTGATAGTTCGGAAAAATTTTAGGCGATAGGGGTCAGGAGGTCCCGGGACCACTCGGAAGGCATGGGCTATAACACACAAAAATATGGGAATCGCGCAGAATTCTAGTTGTCTGGCCGAAAATCGCAAAAAATGAGGAACGATCATGGCGGGGTGGTTACTATGGTTCCTTAGGTCGTATTTGCTATCCCGGAAAAATTTTAGGCGTTCGGGGTTCGGGGTTCCCGGGACCCCTTGGAAGGCGTGGGCTGTACACGAAAATATAGAAATCGCGCGGAATTATAGTTTTTTGGCTGAAAAACGCAAAAGACTAGGAACGATCATGGCGGGGAGGTGACTATGGTTCCTTAGGTCGTATTTGATAGTCCGAAAAATTTTTAGGCGATCTGGCTCTGGGGGGCCTGACCCACTCGGAAGGCGTGGGCGATAGCATACAAAAATATGGGAATCGGGCAGAATTCTAGTTTTTTGGCCAAAAAATGCAAAAAATGAGGAACGATCATGGCGAGGTGTGACTACGGTTCCTTAGGTCTTAATTGATGGCCCGAATATTTTTTAGGCGATCCGAGTCCGGCGGCCCGGCCCACTCGGAAGGCGTGGGCAATAGCACACAAAAATATGGTAATCGAGCGGAATTCTAGTTTTTTGGCCGAAAAATGCAAAAAATAAGGAACGATCATGGCGGGGCGGATACTATGGTTCCTTAGGTCGTATTTGATTGTCCGGAAAAATTTTAGGCGATCGAGGTCCGCGGCTCTTGGGACCACTCGGAATGCGTGGGTATAGCACACGAAAAAAGTGGAAAGATCTTGGCAGGGCGGTGACTATGGTTCCTTTGGTCTTATTTGATAGTCCGGAAAAATATTAGGCGATAGGGGTCCGGAGGTCCCGGGACCACTCGGAAGGCGTCGGCTATAACACACACAAATATGGGAATGCACGCAATTCTAGTTGTTTGGCCGAAAAACGCAAAAAATGAGGAACGATCATGGCGGGGCGGATATATGGTTCCTTAGGTCGTATTTGATAGTCCGGAAAAATTTTAGGCTATATGGGTCAGGAGGTTCCGGGACCACTCGGAAGGCGTGGGATATAACACACAAAAATATGGGAATCGTGCGGAATTCTAGTTGTTTGGCCGAAAAACGCAAAAAATGAGGAAAGATCATGGCGGGGTGGTTACTATGGTTCCTTAGGTCGTATTTGATGGCCCGAAAAATTTTAGGCGATCGGGGTCCACGGCTCCTGGGACCACTCGGAAGGCGTAAGCTATAGCACATTGAAATATGCAAATCGCGCGGAGTTCTAGTTTTTTGGCCGAAAAATGCAAAGCATTTGGAACGATCATGGTGGGGTGGTGACTATGGTACCTTAGGATGTATTTGATAGTCCGGAAAAATTTTAGGCGATCGGGGTCCGCGGCTCCCAGGACCACTTGGAAGGCGTGGGTATAGAACACGAAAATATGGGAATCGGGCGTAATTGTATTTTTTTGGCCGAAATATGCAAAAAATGAGAAACGATGATGGCGGGGTGGTTACTATGGTTCCTTAGGTCGTATTTGACGGCCCGGAAAAATTTTAGGCGATCGGGGTCCCGGGGTCCCGGAACAACTTGGAAAGGTGGGCAGTAGCACACAAAAATATTGTAATCGGGCGGAATTCTAGTGTTTTGGCCGAAAAATGCAACAAATGAGGAATGATCATGGCTGGGCGGTGACTATGGTTCCTTAGGTCGTATTTGATAGTCCGGAAAAATTTTAGGCGATAGGGGTCCGGAGTTCCCGGGTTCACTTGGAAGGCGTGGGCTATAGGACACGAAATTATGGGAATCGTGCGGAATTCTAGTTTTTTGGCCGAAAAACGGAAAAAACTAGGAAAGATCATGGCTGGGCGGTGACTATGGTTCCTTAGGTCTTATTTGATAGCCCGGAAAAATTTTAGGCGATAGTGGTCCGGAGGTCCCGGGACCACTCGGAAGGTGTGGGCTATAACACACAAAAATATGGGAATCGCGCGGAATTCTAGCTGTTTGGTCGAAAAACGCAAAAAATAAGGAACGATCATGGCGGGGCGGATACTATGGTTCCTTAGGTCGTATTTGATTGCCCGAAAAATTTTTAGGCGATCGGGGTCCGCGGCTCTTGGGACCACTCGCAATGCGTGGGTCCCCGGAGCACTTGGAAGGCGTGGGTATAGCACACGAAAATATGGGAATCAGGCGTAATTCTAAATTTTTGGCCGAAATATGCAAAAAATGAGAAACGATGATGGCGGGGCACTTACTATGGTTCCATAGGTCGTATTTGACGGCCCGAAAAAATTTTAGGCGATCGGGGTCCGGAGGTCCCGGAACCACTTGGATGGGTGGGCAATAGCACACAAAAATATTGTAATCTGGCGGAATTCTAGTTTTTTGGCCGAAAAACACAACAAAAGAGGAATGATCATGGCTGGCTGGTGACTATGGTTCCTTAGGTCGTATTTGATAGTCCGAAAAAATTTTAGGCGATAGGGGTCCGGTATTCCCGGGTTCACTTGGAAGGCGTGGGCTATAGGACACGAAAATATGGGAATCGCGCGGAATTCTAGTTGTTTGGCCGAAAAATGCAAAAAATGAGGAACGATCATGGCGGGGCGGATACTATGGTTCCTTAGGTCGTATTTGATAGTCCGGAAAAATTTTAGGCGATAGGGGTCCGGAGACCTGGGACCACTCGGAAGGCGTGGGCTATAACACACAAAAATATGGGATCGCGCGGAATTCTAGTTGTTTGGCCGAAAAATGCAAAAAATGAGGAACGATCATGGCGGGGCGGATACTATGGTTCCTTAGGTCATATTTGATAGTCCGAAAAATTTTGGGCAATAGGGGTCCGGAGGTCCCAGGACCACTCGGAAGGTGTGGGCTATAACACACAAAAATATGGGAATCGCGCGGAATTCTAGTTGTTTGGCCGAAACACGCAAAACATAAGGAATGATCATGGCGGGGAGGATACTATGGTTCCTTAGGTCGTATTTGATAGTTCGGAAAATTTTTAGGCGATAGGGGTCAGGTTGTTCCGGGACCACTCGGAAGGTATGGGCTATAACACACAAAAATATGGGAATCACGCAGAATTCTAGTTGTCTGGCCGAAAATCGCAAAAACTGAGGAACGATCATAGCGGGGTGGTTACTATGGTTCCTTAGGTCGTATTAGATGGCCCGAAAAAATTTTAGGCGATCGGGGTTCGGGGTTCCCGGGACCCCTTGGAAGGCGTGGGCTGCACACGAAAATATGGAAATCGCGCGGAATTATAGTTTTTTGGCTGAAAAACGCAAAAGACTAGGAACGATCATGGCGGGGAGGTGACTATGGTTCCTTAGGTCGTATTTGATAGTCCAAAAAATTTTTAGGCGATCCGGCTCCGGGGGGCCCGACCCACTCGGAAGGCGTGGGCGATAGCATAAAAAAATTTGGGAATCGGGCGGAATTCTAGTTTTTTGGCCAAAAAATGCAAAAAATGAGGAACGATCATGGCGAGGCGGTGACTATGGTTCATTAGGTCTTAATTGATGGCCCAAAATATTTTTAGGCGATACGAGTCCGGCGGCCCGGCCCACTCGGAAGGCGTGGGCAATAGCACACAAAAATATGGTAATCGAGCGGAATTCTAGTTTTTTGGCCGAAAAATGCAAAAAATAAGGAACGATCATGGCGGGGCGGATACTATGGTTCCTTAGGTCGTATTTGATTGTCCGGAAAATTTTAGGCGATCGAGGTCCGCGTCTCTTGGGACCACTCGGAATGCGTGGGTATAGCACACGAAAATATGGGAATCGGGCGAAATTCTAGGTCTTTTTCAGTAACATGCAAAAAAATGTGGAAAGATCTTGGCAGGGCGGTGACAATGGTTCCTTTGGTCTTATTTGATAGCCCGGAAAAATATTAGGCGATAGGGGTCCGGAGGTCCCGGGACCACTCGGAAGGTGTGGGCTATAACACACAAAAATATGGGAATCGCGCGGAATTCTAGTTGTTTGGCCGAAAAACGCAAAAAAATAAGGAACGATCATGGCGGGGCGGATACTATGGTTCCTTAGGTCGTATTTGATTGCCCGGAAAAATTTTAGGCGATCGGGGTCCGCGGCTCTTGGGGCCACTCGCAATGCGTGGGTCCCCGGACAAATTGGAAGGCGTGGGTATAGCACACGAAAATATGGGAATCGGGCGTAATTCTAGTTTTTTGGCCGAAATATGCAAAACATGAGAAACGATGATGGCGGGGCGGTAACTATGGTTCCTTAGGTCATATTTGAGGGCCCGGAAAAATTTTAGGCGATCGGGGTCCGGGGGTCCCGGAACCACTTGGAAGGGTGGGCAATAGCAGACAAAAATATTGTAATCGGGCGGAATTCTAATTTTTTGGCCGAAAAACACAACAAAAGAGGAATGATCATGGCTGGCCGGTGACTATGATTCCTTAGGTTATATTTGATAGTCCGGAAAAATTTTAGGCGATATGGGTCCGGAGTTCCTGGGTTCACTTGGAAGTCGTGGGCTATAGGACACGAAAATATGGGAATCGCGCGGAATTCTAGTTGTTAGGCCGAAAAATGCAAAAAATGAGGAACGATCATGGCGGGGCGGATACTATGGTTCCTTAGGTCGTATTTGATAGTCCAGAAAAATTTTAGGCGATAGGGGTCCGGAGACCCGGGACCACTCGGAAGGCGTGGGCTATAACACATAAAAATATGGGATCGCGCGGAATTCTAGTTGTTTGGCCGAAAAACGCAAAAAATGAGGAACGATCATGGCGGGGCAGATACTATGGTTCCTTAGGTCGTATTTGATAGTCCGGAAAAATTTTAGGCGATAGAGGTCCGGAGGTCCCAGGACCACTCGGAAGGTGTGGGCTATAACACACAAAAATATGGGAATCGCGCGGAATTCTAGTTGTTTGGCCGAAAAATGCAAAAAATAAGGAACGATCATGGTGGGGCAGATACTATGGTTCCTTAGGTTGTATTTGATAGTCCAGAAAATTTTTAGGCGATAGGGGTCAGGAGGTCCCGGGACCACTCGGAAGGCATGGGCTATAACACACAAAAATATGGGAATCGAGCGGAATTCTAGTTGTCTGGCCGAAAAACGCAAAAAATGAGGAACGATCATGGCGGGGTGGTTACTATGGTTCCTTAGGTCGTATTTGATGGCCTAGAAAAATTTTAGGCGATCGGGGTTCGGGGTTCCCGGGACCCCTTGGAAGGCGTGGGCTGCACACGAAAATATGGAAATCGCGCGGAATTATAGTTTTTTGGCTGAAAAACGCAAAAGACTAGGAAAGATCATGGCGGGGAGGTGACTATGGTTCCTTAGGTCGTATTTGATAGTCCGGAAAAGGTTTAGGCGATCCGGCTCCGGGGGCCCGGAACCACTCGGAAGGCGTGGGTGATAGCATACAAAAATATGGGAATCGGGCGAAATTCCATTTTTTTGGCCAAAAAATGCAAAAAATGAGGAAAGATCATGGCGAGGTGGTGACTATGGTTCCTTAGGTCTTAATTGATGGCCCGAAATATTTTTAGGCGATCCGAGTCCGGCGGCCCGGCCCACTCGGAAGGCGTGGGCAATAGCACACAAAAATATGGTAATCGAGCAGAATTCTAGTTTTTTGGCCGAAAAAAGCAATAAATGAGGAACGATCATGGCGGGGCGGATACTATGGTTCCTTAGGTCGTATTTGATTGTCCTGAAAATTTTTAGGCGATAGGGGTCAGGAGGTCCTGAGACCACTCGGAAGGCATGGGCTATAACACACAAAAATATGGGAATCGAGCGGAATTCTAGTTGTCTGACCGAAAAACGCAAAAAATGAGGAACGATCATGGCAGGGTGGTTACTATGGTTCCTTAGGTCGTATTTGATGGCCCGGAAAAATTTTAGGCGATCTTGGTTCGGGGTTCCCAGGACCCCTCGGAAGGCGTGGGCAATAGCACACAAAAATATGGTAATCGAGCGGAATTCTAGTTTTTTGGACGAAAACCGCAATAAATGAGGAACGATCATGGCGGGGCGGTGACTATGGTTCCTTAGGTCATATTTGATGGCCCGGAAAATTTTAGGCGATCGGGGTCCACGGCTCCCGGGACCACTCGGAAAGCGTAAGCTATAGCACACTAAAATATGCAAATCGCGCGGAGTTCTAGTTTTTTGGCCGAAAAATGCAAAGCATTTGGAACGATCATGGTGGGGCGGTGACTATGGTACCTTAGGACGTATTTGATAGTCCGGGAAAATTTTAGGCGATCGGGGTCCGCGGCTCCCTAGACCACTTGGAAGGCGTGGGTATAGCACATGAAAATATGGGAATCGGGCGTAATTCTAGTTTTTTGGCCGAAATGTGCAAAAAATGAGAAAAGATGATGGCGGGGCGGTTACTATGGTTCCTTAGGTCGTATTTGACGGCCCGTAAAAATTTTAGGCGATCGGGATCCGGGGGTCCCGGAACAACTTGGAAGGGTGGGCAATAGCACTCAAAAATATTGTAATAGGGCGGAATTCTAGTGTTTTGGCGGAAAAACGCAACAAATGAGGAATGATCATGGCTGGGCGGTGACTATGGTTCCTTAGGTCGTATTTGATAGTCCGGAAAAATTTTAGGCGATAGGAGTCCGGAGTTCCCGGGTTCACTTGGATGGCGTGGTCTATAGGACACGAAAATATGGAAATCGCGCGGAATTCTAGTTTTTGGGCCGAAAAACAGAAAAAACTAGGAACGATCATGTCTGGGAGGTGACTATGGTTTCTTAGGTCTTATTTAATAGTCCGAAAAAATTTTAGGCGATAGGGGTCCGGAGACCCGGGACCACTCGGAAGGCGTGGGCTATAACACACAAAAATATGGGATCGCGCGGAATTCTAGTTTTTTGGCCGAAAAATGCAAAAAATAAGGAAAGATCATGGCGGGGAGGATACTATGGTTCCTTAGGTCGTATTTGATCGTCCGGAAAAATTTTAGGCGATCCGAGTCCGGCGGCCCGGCCCACTCGGAAGGCGTGGGCAATAGCACACAAAAATATGGTAATCGAGCGGAATTCTAGTTTTTTGGACGAAAACCGCAATAAATGAGGAACTATCATGGCGGGGCGGTGACTATGGTTCCTTAGGTCGTATTTGATGGCCCGGTAAATTTTAGGCGATCGGGGTCCACGGCTCCCAGGACCACTCGGAAAGCGTAAGCTATAGCACACTAAAATATGCAAATCGCGCGGAGTTCTAGTTTTTTGGCCGAAAAATGCAAAGCATTTGGAACGATCATGGTGGGGCGGTGACTATGGTACCTTAGGATGTATTTGATAGTCCGGAAAATTTTTAGGCGATCGGGGTCCGCGGCTCCCTGGACCACTTGGAAGGCGTGGGTATAGCACACGAAAATATGGGAATCGGGCGTAATTCTAGTTTTTTGGCCGAAATATGCAAAAAATGATAAATGATGATGGCGAGGCGGTTACTATGGTTCCTTAGGTCGTATTTGATAGCCCGAAAAAATTTTAGGCGATCGGGGTCCGGGGGTCCCAGAACAACTTGGAAGGGTGGGCAATAGCACACAAAAATATTGTAATAGGGCGGAATTCTAGTGTTTTGGCGGAAAAATGCAACAAATGAGGAATGATCATGGCTGGGCGGTAACTACGGTTCCTTAGGTCGTATTTGATAGTCCGGAAAAATTTTAGGCGATAGGGGTCCGGAGTTCCCGGGTTCACTTGGAAGGCGTGGGCTATAGGACACGAAAATATGGGAATCGCGCGGAATTCTAGTTGTTTGGCCGAAAAACGTAAAAAATGAGGAACGATCATGGCGGGGCGGATACTGTGGTTCCTTAGGTCGTATTTGACAGTCCGGCAAAATTTTAGGCGATAGGGGTCCGGAGGTCCCGGGACCACTCGGAAGGTGTGGGATATAACACACAAAAATATGGGCATCGCGCGGAATTCTAGTTGTTTGGCCGAAAAACGCAAAATATAAGGAACGATCATGGCGGGGTGGATACTATGGTTCCTTAGGTCGTATTTGATTGCCCATAAAAAGATTAGGCGATCGGGGTCCGCGGCTCTTGGGACCACTCGGAATGCGTGGGTATAGCACACGAAAATATGGGAATCGGGCGAAATTCTAGGTCTTTTTCAGTAACATGCAAAAAATATGGAAAGTTCTTGGCAGGGCGGTGACTATGGTTCCTTTGGTCTTATTTGATAGTCCGGAAAAATATTAGGCGATAGGGGTCCGAAGGTCCCGGGATCACTCGGAAGGCGTGGGCTATAACATACAAAAATATGGGAATCGCGCGGAATTCTAGTTGTTTGGCCAAAAAATGCAAAAAATGAGGAACGATCATAGAGGGGCGGATACTATGGTTCCTTAGGTCGTATTTGATAGTCCGGCAAATTTTTAGGCGATAGGGGTCCGGAGGTCCCGGGACCACTCGGAAGGTGTGGGCTATAACACACAAAAATATGGGCATCGCGCGGAATTCTAGTTGTTTGGCCGAAAAATGCAAAAAATAAGGAACGATCATGTCGGGGCGGATACTATGGTTCCTTAGGTCGTATTTGATTGCCCGTAAAAATTTTAGGCGATCGGGGTTCGCGGCTCTTGGGACCACTCGGAATGCGTGGGTATAGCACACGAAAATATGGGAATCGGGCGAAATTCTAGGTCTTTTTCAGTAACATGCAAAAAATATGGAAAGATCTTGGCAGGGCGGTGACTATGGTTCCTTTGGTCCTATTTGATAGTCCGGAATAATATTAGGCGATAGGGGTCCGGAGGTCCCGGGACCACTCGGAAGGCGTGGGCTACAACATACAAAAATATGGGAATCGCGCGAAATTTTAGTTGTTTGGTCGAAAAATGCAAAAAATGAGGAACGATCATGGCGGGGCGGATACTATGGTTCCTTAGGTCGTATTTGATAGTCCGGAAAAATTTTAGGCGATAGGGTCAGGAGGTCCTGGGACCACTCGGAAGGCGTGGGCTAACTATGGGAATCGCGCGGAATTCTAGTTGTTTGGCCGAAAAACGCAAAACATGAGGAACGATCATGGCGGGGTGGTTACTATGGTTCCTTAGGTCGTATTTGATGGCCCGAAAAATTTTTAGGCGATCGGGGTTCGGGGTTCCAGGGACCCCTTGGAAGGCGTGGGCTAAAGCACACGAAAATATGGAAATCGCGCGGAATTCTAGTTTTTTGGCTGAAAAATGCAAAAGACTAGGAAGGATCATGGCGGGGCGGTGACTATGGTTCCTTAGGTCCTAATTGATGGCCCGAAAATTTTTTAGGCGATCCGAGTCCGGCGGCACGGCCCACTCGGAAGGCGTGGCACACAAAAATATGGTAATCGAGCGGAATTCTAGTTTTTTGGCCGAAAAATGCAATAAATGAGGAACGATCATGGCAGGGCGGTGACTATGGTTCCTTAGGTCGTATTTGATGACCCGGAAAATTTTAGGCGATTGGGGTCCACGGCTCCCGGGACCACTCGGAAGGCGTAAGCTATAGCACACGAAAATATGCAAATCGCGCGGAGTTCTAGTTTTTTGGCCGAAAAATGCAAAGCATTTGGAACGATCATGGTGGGCGGTGACTATGGTACCTTAGGTCGTATTTTATAGTCCGGAAAAATTTTAGGCGATCGGGGTCCGAGGCTCCCCGGACCACTTAGAAGGCGCGGGTATAGCACACAAAAATATAGGAATCGGGCGTAATTCTAGTTTTTTGGCCGAAAAATGCAAAAAATGAGAAACAATGATGGCGGGGCGGTTACTATGGTTCCTTAGGTCGTATTTGATGGCCCGGAAAAATTTTAGGCGATCGGGGTCCGGGGGTCCCGGAACCACTTGGAAGGGTGGGCAATAGCACCCAAAATTTTGTAATCGGGCGGAATTCTAGTTTTTTGGCAAAAAAATGCAAAAAATGAGGAACGATCATGGCAGGGCGGTGACTATGGTTTCTTAGGTCGTATTTGATGGCTCGGAAAATTTTACCCGATCGGGGTCCACGGCTTCCGGGACCACTCGGAAGGGGTAAGCTATAGCACACTAAAATATGCAAATCGCGCGGAGTTCTAGTTTTTTGGCCGAAAAATGCAAAGCATTTGGAACGATCATGGCAGGGTGGTGACTATGGTTCCTTAGGTCGTATTTGATAGTCTGAAAAATTTTTAGACGATCCGACTCCGGGGGGCCCGACCCACTCGGGCGGCGTGGGCGATAGCACACAAAAATATGGGAATCGGGCGTAAATATAGTTTTTTTGCCAAAAAACGCAAAAAATGAGGAACGATTATGGCGGGGCGGTTACTATGGTTCCTTAGGTCGTATTTGACATCCCGGAAAAATTTTAGCCGATCGGGGTCGGGGGGTCCTGGAACCACTTGGAAGGGTGGGCAATAGCACACAAAAATATTGTAATCGGGCGGAATTCTAGTTTTTTGGCCGAAAAATGCAACAAATGAGGAATGATCATGGCTGGGCGGTGACTATGGTTCCTTTGGTCTTATTTGATAGTCCGGAAAAATTTTAGGCGATCGGGGTCCGGAGGTCCCGGGACCACTCGTAAAGGCGTGGGCTATAACACACAAAAATATGGGAATCGCGCGGAATTCTAGTTGTTTGGCCGACAAACGCAAAAAATGAGGAACGATCATGGCGGGGCGGATACTATGGTTCCTTAGGTCGTATTTGATAGTCCGGAAAAATTTTAGGCGATAGGGGTCAGGAGGTCCTGGGACCACTCGGAAGGCGTGGGCTATAACACACAAAAATATAGGAATTGCGCGGAATTCTAGTTGTTTGGCCAAAAAATGCAAAAAATGAGGAACGATCATTGCGGGGTGGTTACTATGGTTCCTTAGGTCATATTTGGTGGCCCGGAAAATTTTTAGGCGATCGGGGTTCGGGGTTCCCGGGACCCCTTGGAAGGCGTGGGCTAAAGCACACGAAAATATGGAAATCGCGCGGAATTCTAGTTTTTTGGCTGAAAAACGCAAAAGACTAGGAAGGATCATGGCGGGGCGGTGACTATGGTTCCTTAGGTCCTAATTGATGGCCCTAAAAATTTTTAGGCGATCCGAGTCCGGCGGCACGGCCCACTCGGAAGGCGTGGCACACAAAAATATGGTAATCGAGCGGAATTCTAGTTTTTTGGCCGAAAAACGCAATAAATGAGGAACGATCATGGTGGGGCGGTGACTATGGTTCCTTAGGTCGTATTTGATGGCCCGGAAAATTTTAGGCGATCGGGGTCCACGGCTCCCGGGACCACTCGGAAGGCGTAAGCTATAGTACACGAAAATATGCAAATCGCGCGGAGTTCTAGTTTTTTGGCCGAAAAATGCAAAGCATTTGGAACGATCATGGTGGGCGGTGACTATGGTACCTTAGGTCATATTTTATAGTCCGGAAAAATTTTAGGCGATCGGGGTCCGCGGCTCCCAGGACCACTTAGAATGCATGGGTATAGCACACGAAAATATGGGAATCGGGCGTAATTCTAGTTTTTTGGCCGAAAAATGCAAAAAATGAGAAACGATGATGGCGGGGCGGTTACTATGGTTCCTTAGGTCGTATTTGACGGCCCGGAAAAATTTTAGGCAATCGGGGTCCGGGGGTCCCGGAACCACTTGGAAGGGTGGGCAATAGCACACAAAAAAATTATAATCGGGAGGAATTCTAGTTTTTTGGCCGAAAAATGAAACAAATGAGGAATGATCATGGCTGGGCAGTGACTATGCTTCCTTTGGTCTTATTTGACAGTCCGGAAATATTTTAGGCGATCGGGGTCTGCTGCTCCCCGGACCACTTGGAAGGCGTGGATATAGCACACGAAAATATGGGAATCGGGCGTAATTCTAGTTTTTTGGCCGAAAAATGCAACAAATGAGAAACGATGATGGCGGGGCGGTTACTATGGTTCCTTAGGTCGTATTTGATGGCCCGGAAAAATTTTAGGCGATCGGGGTCCGGGGGTCCCGGAACCACTTGGAAGGGTGGGCAATAGCGCACAAAAATATTGTAATCGAGCGGAATTCTAGTTTTTTGGCCGAAAAATGCAACAAATAAGGAATGATCATGGTTGGGCGGTGACTATGGTTCCTAAGGTCGTATTTGATATTCCAGAAAAATTTTAGGCGATAGGGGTCCGGAGTTCCCGGGTTCACTTGTAAGGCGTGGGCTATAGGACATGAAAATATGGGAATCGGGCGAAATTCTAGTTGTTTGGCCGAAAAACGCAAAAAATGAGGAACGATCATGGCGGGGCGGATACTATGGTTCCTTAGGTCGTATTTGATAGTCCGGAAAATTTTTAGGCGATCGGGGTCCGGAGGTCCCGGGACCCCTCGGAAGGTGTGGGCTAACACACAAAAATATGGGATCGCGCGGAATTCTAGTTGTTTGGCCGAAAAATGCAAAAAATAAGGAACGATCATGGCAGGGCGGGTTATATGGTTCCTTTGGTCGTATTTGATTGCCCGGAAAAATTTTAGGCGATCGGGGTCTTCGGCTCTTGGGACCACTCGGAATGCGTGGGTATAGCACACGAAAATATGGGAATCGGGCGAAATTCTAGGTCTTTTTCAGTAACATGCAAAAAATGTGGAAAGATCTTGGCACGGCGGTGACTATGGTTCCTTTGGTCTTATTTGATAGTCCGGAAAAATATTAGGCGATAGGGGTCCGGAGGTCCCGGGACCACTCGGAAGGCGTGGGCTATAACACACAAAAGTATGGGAATCGCGCGGAATTCTAGTTGTTTGGCCGAAAAACGCAAAATATGAGAAACGATGATGGTGGGGCGGTTACTATGGTTCCTTAGGTCGTATTTGACGGCCCGAAAAAATTTTAGGCGATCGGGGTCCGGGGGTCCCGGAACCACTTGGAAGGGTGGGCAATAGCACACAAAAATATTGTAAATGGGCGGAATTTTAGTTTATTGGCGGAAAAATGCAACAAATGAGGAATGATCATGGCTGGGCGGTGACTATGGTTCCTTTGGTCTTATTTGATAGTCCGGAAAAATTTTAGGCGATCGGGGTCTGCTGCTCCCCGGACCACTTGGAAGGCGTGGGTATAGCACACGAAAATATGGGAATCGGGCGTAATTCTAGTTTTTTGGCGGAAAAATGCAAAAAATGAGAAACGATGATGGCGGGGCGGTTACTATGGTTCCTTAGGTCGTATTTGACGGCCCGGGAAAATTGTAGCCGATCGGGGTCCGGGGATCCCGGAACCACTTGGAAGGGTGGGCAATAGCACACAAAAATATTGTAATCGGGCGGAATTCTAGTTTTTTGGCCAAAAAACGCAACAAATGAGGAATGATCATGGTTGGGCGGTGACTATGGTTCCTTAGGTCGTATTTGATAGTCCTGAAAAATTTTAGGCGATAGGGGTCCGGAGTTCCCGGGTTCACTTGGAAGGCATGGGCTATAGGACACGAAAATATGGGAATCGTGCGGAATTCTAGTTGTTTGGCCGAAAAACGTAAAAAATGAGGAACGATCATGGCGGGGCGGATACTATGGTTCCTTAGGTCGTATTTGATATTCCGGAAAAATTTTAGGCGATAGGGGTCCGGAGGTCCCGGGACCACTCGGAAGGTGTGGGATATAACACACAAAAATATGGGAATCGCGCGGAATTCTAGTTGTTTGGCCGAAAAACGCAAAAAATAAGGAACGATCATGGCAGGGCGGATACTATGGTTCCTTAGGTCGTATTTGATTGCCCGGAAAAATTTTAGGCGATCGGGGTCCGCGGCTCTTGGGACCACTCGGAATGCATGGGTATAGCACACGAAAATATGGGAATCGGGCGAAATTCTAGGTCTTTTTCAGTAACATGCAAAAAATGTGGAAAGATCTTGGCAGGGCGGTGACTATGATTCCTTTGGTCTTATTTGATCGTCCGGAAAAATATTAGGCGATAGGGGTCCGGAGGTAACGGGACCACTCGGAAGGCGTGGGCTACAACACACAAAAATATGGGAATCGCACGGAATTCTAGTTGTTTGGCCGAAAAACGCAAAATATGAGAAACGATGATGGCGGGGCGGTTACTATGGTTCCTTAGGTCGTATATGACGGCCCGGAAAAATTTTAGGCGATCTGGGTCTGGGGGTCCCGGAAACACTTGGAAGGGTGGGCAATAGCACACAAAAATATTGTAATCGGGCGGAATTCTAGTTTATTGGCCGAAAAATGCAACAAATGAGGAATGATCATGGATGGGCGGTGATTATGGTTCCTTTGGTCTTATTTGATAGTCCGGAAAAATTTTAGGCGATCAGGGTCTGCTGCTCCCCGGACCACTTGGAAGGCGAGGGTATAGCACACGAAAATATGGGAATCGGGGGTAATTCTAGTTTTTTGGCCGAAAAATGCAAAAAATGAGAAACGATGATGGCGGGGCGGTTACTATGGTTCCTTAGGTCGTATTTGATGGCACAAAAAATTTTTAGGCGATCGGGGTCCGGGGGTCCCGGAACCACTTGGAAGGGTAGGCAATAGCACACAAAAATATTGTAATCGGGCGGAATTCTTGTTTTTTGGCCGAAAAACGCAACAAATGAGGAATGATCATGGCTGGGCGGTGACTATGGTTCCTTATGTCGTATTTGATAGTCCTGAAAAATTTTAGGCGATAGGGGTCCGGAGTTCCCGGGTTCACTTGGAAGGCGTGGGCTATAGGACACGAAAATATGGGAATCGCGCGTAATTCTAGTTTTTTGGCCGAAAAACAGAAAAAACTAGGAACGATCAAGGCTGGGCGGTGACTATGGTTTCTTAGGTCTTATTTGATAGTCCGGAAAATTTTAGGTGATAGGGGTCCGGAGACACGGAACCACTCGGAAGGCATGGGCTATAACATACAAAAATATGGGATGGCGCGGAATCCTTGTTGTTTGGCCAAAAAACGGAAAAAATGAGGAACGATCATGGCGGGGCGGATACTATGGTTCCTTAGGTCGTATTTGATAGTCCGGAAAAAATTTAGGCGATAGGGTTCCGGATGTCCCGGGACCACTCGGAAGGCGTGGGCAATAGCACACAAATATATTGTAATCGGGCGGAATTCTAGTTTTTTGGCCGAAAAACGCAACAAATGAGGAATGATCATGGCTGCGCGGTGACTATGGTTTCTTAGGTCGTATTTGATAGTCCGGAAAAATTTTAGGCGATAAGTGTCCGGATTTCCCGGGTTCACTTGGAAGGCGTGGGCTATAACACACAAAAATATGGGAATCGCGCGGAATTCTAGTTTTTTGGCCGAAAAACGCAAAAAATGAGGAACGATCATGGCGGGGTGGTTACTATGGTTCCTTATGTCGTATTTGATGGCCCGGAAAAATGTTAGGCGATCGGGGTCCGCGGCTCTTGGGACCACTCGGAATGCGTGGGTATAGCACACGAAAATATGGGAATCGGGCAAAATTCTAGGTGTTTTTCAGTAACATGCAAAAAATGTGGAAAGATCTTGGCAGGGCGGTGACTATAGTTCCTTTGGTCTTATTTTATAGTCCGGAAAAATATTAGGCGATAGGGGTCCGGAGGACCCGGGACCACTCGGAAGGCGTGGGCTATAACACATAAAAATATGGGAATCGCGCGGAATTCTAGTTGTTTGGCCGAAAAATGCAAAAAAAGAGAAACGATGATGGCGGTGCGGTTACTATGGTTCCTTAGGTCGTATTTGATGGCCCGGAAAAATTTTAGGCGATCGGGGTCCGGGGGTCCCGGAACCACTTGGAAGGGTGGGCAATAGCACACAAAAATATTGTAATCGGGCGGAATTCTAGTTTTTTGGCCGAAAAATGGAAAAAATGAGGATTGATCATGGCTGGGCGGTGGCCATGGTTCCTTTGGTCTTATTTGATAGTCTGGAAAAATATTAGGCGATAGGGGTCCGGAGGTCCCGGGTTCACTTGGAAGGCGTGGGCTAAAGGACACGAAAATATGGGAATCGCGCGGAATTCTAATTGTTTGGCTGAAAAATGCAAAAAATGAGGAACGATCATGGCGGGGTGGTTACTATGGTTCCTTAGGTCGTATTTGATGGCCCGGAAAATTTTTAGGCGATTGGGGTTCGGGGTTCCCGGGACCCCTTGGAAGGCATGGGCTAAAGCACACGAAAATATGGAAATCGCGCAGAATTCAAGTTTTTTGGCAGAAAAATGCAAAAGACTAGGAAGGAGCATGGCGGGGCGGTGACTATGGTTCCTTAGGTCGTATTTGATAGTCTGGAAAATTTTTAGGTGATCTGGCTCCGGGGGGCCCGACCCACTCGGAAGGCGTGGGGGATAGCACACAAAAATATGGGAATCGGACGGAATTCTAGTTTTTTGGCCAAAAAATGCAAAAAAATGGGGAACGATCTTGGCGAGGCGGTGGCTATGGTTCCTTAGCTCCTAATTGAAGGCCCGAAAATTTTTTAGGCGATCCGAGTTCGGCGGCCCGGCCCACTCGGAAGGCGTGGGGCACACAAAAATATGGTAATCGAGCGGAATTCTAGTTTTTTGGCCGAAAAACGCAATAAATAAGGAACGATCATGGCGGGGCGGATACTATGGTTCCTTAGGTCGTATTTGATAGTCCGGAAAAATTTTAGGCGATAGGGGTCAGGAGGTCCCGGGACCACTCGGAAGGCGTGGACTATAACACACAAAAATATGGGAATCGCGCGGAATTCAAGTTGTTTGGCCGAAAAATGCAAAAAATGAGGAACGATCATGGCAGGGTAGTTACTATGGTTCCTTAGGTCATATTTGATGGCCCGAAAAATTTTTAGGCGATCGGTGTTCGGGGTTCCCGGAAGCCCTTGGAAGGCGTGGGCTATAACACACAAAAATATGGGAATCGCGCGGAATTCTAATTGTTTGGCCGAAAAACGCAAAAAATGAGGAACGATCATGGCGGGGTGGTTACTATGGTTCCTTAGGTCGTATTTGATGGCTCGGAAAATTTTTAGGCGATCGGGGTTCGGGGTTCCCGGGAACCCTTGGAAGGCATGGGCTAAAGCACACGAAAATATGGAAATCGCGCGGAATTCTAGTTTTTTGGCTGAAAAACGCAAAAGACTAGGAAGGATCATGGCGGGGCGTTGACTATGGTTCCTTAGGTCGTATTTGATAGTCCGGAAAATTTTTAGGCGATCCGGTTCCGGGGGGCCCGACCCACTCGGAAGGCATGGGGGATAGCACACAAAAATATGGGAATCGGGCGGAATTCTAGTTTTTTGGCCAAAAAATGCAAAAAAATGAGGAACGATCATGGCGGGGCGGTGACTATGGTTCCTTAGGTCGTATTTGATGGCCCGGAAAATTTTAGGCGATCGGGGTCCGCGGCTCTTGGGACCACTCGGACTGCGTGGGGCACACAAAAATATGGTAATCGAGCGGAATTCTATTTTTTTTTTGCCGAAAAACACAATAAATGAGGAACGATCATGGCGGGGCGGTGACTATGGTTCCTTAGGTCGTATTTGATGGCCCGGAAAATTTTAGGCGATCGGGGTCCATGGCTCCCAGGACCACTCGGAAGGCGTAAGCTATAGCACACGAAAATATGCAAATCGTGCGGAGTTCTAGTTATTTGGCCGAAAAATGCAAAGCATTTGGAACGATCATGGTGGGGCGGTGACTATGGTAGCTTAGGTCGTATTTGATAGTCCGGAAAAATGTTAGGCGATTGGGGTCCGTGGCTCCCCGGACCACTTGGAAGGAGTGGGTATAGCACACGAAAATATGGGAATCGGGCGGAATTCTAGTTTTTTGGCGGAAAAACGCAACAAATGAGGAATGATCATGGCTGGGGGTTGACTATGGTTCCTTAGGTCGTATTTGATACTGCGAAAAAATTTTAGGCGATAGGTGTCCGGATTTCCCGGGTTCATTTGGAAGGCGTGGGCTATAGGACACGAAAATATGGGAATCGCGCGGAATTCTAGTTGTTTGGCCGAAAAAGGTAAAAAATGAGGAACGATCATGGCGGGGCGGATACTATGGTTCCTTAGGTCGTATTTGATAGTCCGGAAAAATTTTAGGCGATAGGGGTCCGGAGGTCCCGGTACCACTCGGAAGGTGTGGGCTATAACACACAAAAATATGGGAATCGCGCGGAATTCTAGTTGTTTGGCCGAAAAACGCAAAAAATAAGGAATGATCATGGCGGGGCGGATACTATGGTTCCTTAGGTCGTATTTGATTGCCCGGAAAAATGTTAGGCGATCGGGGTCCGCGGCTCTTGGGACCACTCGGAATGCGTGGGTATAGCACATGAAAATATGGGAATCGGGAAAAATTCTAGGTCTTTTTCAGTAACATGCAAAAAATGTGGAAAAATCTTGGCAGGGCGGTGACTATGATTCCTTTGGTCTTATTTGATAGTCCAGAAAAATATTAGGCGATAGGGGTCCGGAGGTCCCGGGACCACTCGGAAGGCGTGGGCAATAGCACAAAAATATATTGTAATCGGGCGGAATTCTAGTGTTTTGGCCGAAAAATGCAACAAATGAGGAATGATCATGGCTGGGCGGTGACTATGGTTCCTTAGGTCGTATTTGATAGTCCGGAAAAATTTTAGGCGATAAGTGTCCGGATTTCCCGGGTTCACTTGGAAGGCGTGGGCTATAACACACAAAAATATGGGAATCGCGCGGAATTCTAGTTGTTTGGCCGAAAAACGCAAAAAATGAGGAACGATCATGGCGGGGTAGTTACTATGGTTCCTTATGTCGTATTTGATGGCCCGGAAAAATGTTAGGCGATCGGGGTCCGCGGCTCTTGGGACCACTCGGAATGCGTGGGTATAGCACACGAAAATATGGGAATCGGGCAAAATTCTAGGTCTTTTTCAGTAACATGCAAAAAATGTGGAAAAATCTTGGCAGGGCGGTGACTATAGTTCCTTTGGTCTTATTTGATAGTCCGGAAAAATATTAGGCGATAGGGGTCCGGAGGACCCGGGACCACTCGGAAGGCGTGGGCTATAACACACAAAAATATGGGAATCGCGCGGAATTCTAGCTGTTTGGCCGAAAAATGCAAAAAATGAGAAACGATGATGGCAGGGCGGTTACTATGGTTCCTTAGGTCGAATTTGACGGCCCGGAAAAATTTTAGGCGATCGGGGTCTGGGAGTCCCGGAACCACTTGGAAGGGTGGGCAATAGCACACAAAAATATTGTAATCGGGCGGAATTCTAGTTTTTTGGCCGAAAAATGCAACAAATGAGGAATAATCATGGCTGGGCGGTGACTATGGTTCCTATGGTCTTATTTGATAGTCCGGAAAAATTTTAGGCGATCGAGGTCTGGTGCTCCCCGGACCACTTGGAAGGCGAGGGTATAGCATACAAAAATATGGGAATCGGGCGTAATTCGAGTTTTTTGGCCGAAAAATGCAAAAAATGAGAAACGATGATGGCGGGGTGGTTACTATGGTTCCTTAGGTCGTATTTGATGCCACAAAAAACTTTTAGGCGATCGGGGTCCGGGGGTCCCGGAACCACTTGGAAGGGTGGGCAATAGCACACAAAAATATTGTAATCGGGCGGAATTCTAGTTTTTTGGCCGAAAAACGCAACAAATGAGGAATGATCATGGCTGGGCGGTGACTATGGTTCCTTAGGTCGCATTTGATAGTCCGGAAAAATTTTAGGCGATAGGGGTCTGGAATTCCTGGGTTCACTTGGAAGGCGTGGGCTATAGGACACGAAAATATGGGAATCGCGCGGAATTCTAGTTTTTTGGCCGAAAAATAGAAAAAACTAGGAACGATCAAGGCTGGGCGGTGACTATGGTTCCTTAGGTCTTATTTGATAGTCCGGATAAATTTTAGGCGATAGGAGTCCGGAGACCCGGGACCACTCGGATGGCGCGGAATCCTTGTTGCTTGGCCGAAAAACGCAAAAAATGAGGAACGATCATGGCGGGGCGGATACTATGGTTCCTTAGGTCGTATTTGATAGTCCAGAAAAAATTTAGGCGATAGGGGTCCGGAGGTCCCGGGACTACTCGGAAGGCGTGTGCAATAGCACACAAATATATTGTAATCGGGCAGAATTCTAGTTTTTTGGCCGAAAAACGCAACAAATGAGGAATGATCATGGCTGGGCGGTGACTATGGTTTCTTAGGTCGTATTTGATAGTCCGGAAAAATTTTAGGCGATAAGTGTCCGGATTTCCCGGGTTCACTTGGAAGGCGTGGGCTATAACACACAAAAATATGGGAATCGCGCGAAATTCTAGTTGTTTGGCCGAAAAACGCAAAAAATGAGGAACGATCATGGAGGGGTGGTTACTATGGTTACTTATGTCGTATTTGATGGCCCGGAAAAATGTTAGGCGATCGGGGTCCGCGGCTCTTGGGACCACTCGGAATGCGTGGGTATAACACACGAAAATATGGGAATCGGGCAAAATTCTAGGTATTTTTCAGTAACATGCAAAAAATGTGGAAAAATCTTGGCTGGGCGGTGGCTATGGTTCCTTTGGTCTTATTTGATAGTCCGGAAAAATATTAGGCGATAGGGGTCTGGAGGTCCCGGGACGACTCGGAAGGCGTGGGCTATAACACACAAAAATATGGGAATCACGCGAAATTCTAGTTGTTTGGCCGAAAAATGCAAAAAATGAGGAACGATCATGGCGGGGTGGTTACTATGGTTCCTTAGGTCGTATCTGATGGCCCGGAAAATTTTTAGGCGATCGGGGTTCGGGGTTCCCGGGACCCCTTGGAAGGCATGGGCTAAAGCACACGAAAATATGGAAATCGCGCGGAATTCTAGTGTTTTGGCTGAAAAATGCAAAAGACTAGGAAGGAGCATGGCGGGGCGGTGACTATGGTTCCTTAGGTCATTTTTGATAGTCCGGAAAATTTTTAGGCGATCCGGCTCCGGGGGGCCCGACCCACTCGGAAGGCGTGGGGGATAGCACACAAAAATATGGGAATCGGGCGGAATTCTAGTTTTTTGGCCAAAAAATGCAAACAAATGAGGAACGATCTTGGCGAGGCGGTGACTATGGTTCCTTAGGTCCTAATTGATGGCCCGAAATTTTTTTAGGCGATCCGAGTCAGGCGGCCCGGCCCACTCGGAAGGCGTGGGGCACACAAAAATTTTGTAATCGAGCGGAATTCTAGTTTTTTGGCCGAAAAATGCAATAAATGAGGAACGATCATGGCGGGGCGGATACTATGGTTCCTTAGGTCGTATTTGATAGTCCGGAAAAATTTTAGGCGATAGGGGTCAGGAGGTCCCGGGACCACTCGGAAGGCGTGGGCTATAACACACAAAAATATGGGAATCGTGCGGAATTCTAGTTGTTTGGCCGAAAAATGCAAAAAATGAGGAACGATCATGGCAGGGTAGTTACTATGGTTCCTTAGGTCGTATTTGATGGCCCGGAAAATTTTTAGGCGATCAGGGTTCGGGGTTCCCGGAAACCCTTGGAAGGCGTGGGCTATAACACACAAAAATATGGGAATCGCGCGGAATTCTAGTTGTTTGGCCGAAAAATGCAAAAAATGAGGAACGATCATGGCGGGGTGGTTACTATGGTTCCTTATGTCGTATTTGAAGGCCCGGAAAATTTTTAGGCGATCGGGGTTCGGGGTTCCCTGGACCCCTTGGAAGGCATGGGCTAAAGCACAGGAAAATATGGAAATCGCGCGGAATTCTAGTTTTTTGGCAGAAAAATGCAAAAGACTAGGAAGGATCATGGCAGGGCAGTGACTATGGTTCCTTAGGTCGTATTTGATTGTCCGGAAAATTTTTAGGTGATCCGGCTCCGGGGGACCCGACCCACTCGGAAGGCGTGGGGGATAGCACACAAAAATATGGGAATCGGGCGTAATTCTAGTTTTTTGGCCGAAAAATGCAAAAAATGCGAAACGATGATTGCGGGGCGGTTACTATGGTTCCTTAGGTCATATTTGACGGCCCAGAAATATTTTAGGCGATCGGGGTCAGGGGGTCCCGGAACCACTTGGAAGGCTGGACAATGCCACACAAAAGAATTGTAATCGGGCGGAATTCTAGTTTTTTGGCCGAAAAACGCAACAAAAGAGGAATGATCATGGCTGGCCGGTGACTATGGTTCCTTAGGTCGTATTTGATAGTACGGAAAAATTTTAGGCGATAGGGGTCTGGAGTTCCCGGGTTCACTTGGACGGCGTGGGCTATAGGACACGAAAATATGGGAATCGCGCGGAATTCTAGTTTTTTGGCCGAAAAACGGATATAACTAGGAACGATCATGGCTGGGCGGTGACTATTGTTCCTTAGGTCTTATTTGATAGTCCGAAAAAATTTTAGGCGATAGGAGTCCGCGTCTCTTGGGACCACTCAGAACGCGTGGGTATAGCACACGAAAATATGGGAATCGGGCGGAATTCTAGTTTTTTGGCCAAAAATGCAAAAAATGCAAAACATGAGGAACGATCATGGCGAGATGATGACTATGGTTCCTTAGGTCGTAATTGATGGCCCGAAAAATTTTTAGGCGATCCGAGTCCGGCGGCCTGGCCCACCGGAAGGCGTGGGCAATAGCACACAAAAATATGATAATCGAGCGGAATTCTAGTTTTTTGGCCGAAAAACGCAATAAATGAGGAACAATCATGGCGGGGCGGTGACTATGGTTCCTTAGGTCGTATTTGATGGCCCGAAAAATTTTAGGCGATCGGCGTCCACGGCTCCCGGGACCCCTTGGAAGGCGTGGGCTAAAGCACATGAAAATATGGAAATCGCGCGGAATTCTAGTTTTTTGGCTGAAAAACGCAAAAGACTAGGAACGATCATAACGGGGCGGTGACTATGATTCCTTGGGTCATATTTGATAGTCTGGAAAATTTTTAGGCGATCCGTCTCCGAGGGGCCCAACCCACTCGGAAGGCGTGGGCGATAGTACACAAAAATATGGGAATCGGGCGGAATTCAAGTTTTTTGGCCAAAAAATGCAAAAAATGAGAAACGATCATGGCGAGGCGGTGACTATGGTTCCTTAGGTCCTAATTGATGGCCCGAAAATTTTTTAGGCGATCCGAGTCCGGCGGCCCGGCCCACTCGGAAGGCGTGGGCAATAGCACACAAAAATATTGTAATCGGGCGGAATTCTAGTTTTTTGGCCGAAAAACGCAACAAATGAGGAATGATCATGGCTGGGCGGTGACTATGATTCCTTAGGTCTTATTTGATAGTCCGGAAAAATTTTAGGCGATAGGGGTCCGGAGTTCCCGGGTTCACTTGGAAGGCGTGGGCTATAGGACACGAAAATATGGGAATCGCGCGGAATTCTAGTTTTTTGGCCGAAAAACGGAAAAAACTAGGAACGATCATGGCTGGGCGGTGACTATGGTTCCTTAGGTCTTATATGATAGTCCGGAAAAATTTTAGGCGATAGAGGTCCGCGTCTCTTGGGACCACTCGGAATGCGTGGGTATAGCGCACGAAAATATGGGAATCGGGCGAAATTCTAGTTGTTTGGCCGAAAAACGCAAAAAATGAGGAACGATCATGGCGGGGCGGATACTATGGTTCCTTAGGTCGTATTTGATAGTCCGGAAAATTTTTAGGCGATCGGGGTCCGGAGGTCCCAGGACCCCTCGGAAGGTGTGGGCTAACACACAAAAATATGGGATCGCGCGGAATTCTAGTTGTTTGGCCGAAAAATGCAAAAAATAAGGAATGATCATGGCAGGGCGGATTATATGGTTCCTTTGGTCGTATTTGATTGCCCGGAAAAATTTTTGGCGATCGGGGTCCGCGGCTCTTGGGACCACTCGGAATGCGTGGGTATAGCACACGAAAATATGGGAATCGGGCGAAATTCTAGGTCTTTTTCAGTAACATGCAAAAAATGTGGAAAGATCTTGGCAGGGCGGTGACTATGGTTCCTTTGGTCTTATTTGATAGTCCGGAAAAATATTAGGCAATAGGGGTCCGGAGGTCCCGGGACCACTCGGAAGGCGTGGGCTATAACACACAAAAATATGGGAATCGCGCAGAATTTAAGTTGTTTGGCCGAAAAATGCAAAAAATGAGGAACGATCATGGCGGGGCAGATACTATGGTTCCTTAGGTCGTATTTGATAGTCCGAAAATATTTTAGGCGATAGGGGTCCGGAGGTCCCGGGACCACTCGGAAGGCGTGGGCTATAACACACAAAAATATGGGAATCGCATGGAATTCTAGTTGTTTGGCCGAAAAATGCAAGAAATGGGGAACGATCATGGCGGGGTGGTTACTATGGTTCTTTAGGTCGTATTTGATGGCCCGGAAAATTTTTAGGCAATCGGGGTTCGGGGTTCCCGGGACCCCTTGGAAGGCGTGGGCTAAAGCACACGAAAATATGGAAATCGCGCGGAATTCTAGTTTTTTGGCTGAAAAACGCAAAAGACTAGGAACGATCATGGCGGGGCGGTGACTATGGTTCCTTAGGTCGTATTTGATAGTCCGGAAAAATTTTAGGCGATCCGGCTCCGGGGGGCCCGACCCACTCGGAAGGCGTGGGCGATAGCACACAAAAATATGGGAATCGGGCGGAATTCTTGTGTTTTGGCCAAAAAATGCAAAAAATGAGAAACGATCATGGCGAGGCGGTGACTATGGTTCTTTAGGTCCTAATTGATGGCCCGAAAATTTTTTAGGCGATTCGAGTCCGGCGGCCCGGCCCACTCGGAAGGCGTGGGCAATAGCACACAAAAATATGGTAATCGAGCGGAATTCTAGTTTTTTGGCCAAAAATGCAAAACATGAGGAACGATCATGGCGAGACGGTGACTATGGTTCCTTAAGTCGTAATTGATGGCCCGAAAATTTTTTTGGCGATCCGAGTCCGTCGGCCTGGCCCACTCGGAAGGCGTGGGTCCACGGCTCCCGGGACCATTCGGAAGGCGTAAGCTATAGCACACGAAAATATGCAAATCTCACGGAGTTCTAGTGTTTTGGCCGAAAAATGCAAATCATTTGGAACGATCATGGTGGGGCGGTGACTATGGTACCATAGGTCGTATTTGATAGTCCGGAAAATTTTTAGGCGATCGGGGTCCGCGGCTCCCCGGACCACTTGGAAGGCGTGGGTATAGCACACGAAAATATGGGAATCGGGTGTAATTCTAGTTTTTCGGCCGAAAAATGCAAGAAATGAGAAACGATGATCGCGAGGCGGTTACTATGGTTCCGTAGGTCATATTTGACGGCCCGGAAAAATTTTAGGCGATCGGGGTCCTGGGGTCCCGGAACCACTTGGAAGGGTGGGCAATAGCACACAAAAATATTGTAATCGGGCGGAATTCTAGTTTTTTGGCTGAAAAACGCAACAAATGAGGAATGATCATGGCTGGGCGGTGACTATGGTTCCTTAGGTCGAATTTGATAGTCCGGAAAAATTTTAGGCGATAGGGGTCCGGAGTTCTCGGGTTCACTTGGAAGGCGTGGGTTGACACGAAAATATGGGAATCGAGCGGAATTCTAATTTTTTGGCCGAAAAACGGATAAAACTAGGAAGGATCATGGCTGGGCGGTGACTATGGTTCCTTAGGTCTTATTTGATAGTCCGGAAAACATTTTAGGCGATAGGGGTCCGTGTCTCTTGGGACCACTCGGAATGCGTGGGTATAGCACACGAAAATATGGGAATCGGGCGAAATTCTAGTTGTTTGGCCGAAAAATGCAAAAAATGAGGAACGATCAAGGCGGGGCGAATACTATGGTTCCTTAGGTCGTATTTGATAGTCCGGAAAATTTTTAGGCGATCGGGGTCCGGAGGTCCCGGGACCCCTCGGAAGGCGTGGGCTATAACACACAAAAATATGGGAATCGCGCGAAGTTCTAGTTGTTTGTCCGAAAAACGCAAAAAATAAGGAACGATCATGGCAGGGTGGATAATATGGTTCCTTAGGTCGTATTTGATTGCCCGGAAAAATTTTAGGCGATCGGGGTCCGCGGCTCTTGGGACCACTCGGAATGCGTGGGTATAGCACACGAAAATATGGGAATAGGGCGAAATTCTAGGTCTTTTTAAGTAACATGCAAAAAATGTGGAAAGATCTTGGCAGTGCGGTGACTATGGTTCCTTTGGTCTTATTTGATAGTCCAGAAAAATATTAGGCGATAGGGGTCCGGAGGTCCCCGGGACCATTCGGAAGGCGTGGGCTATAACACACAAAAATATGGGAATCGCGCGGAATTCTAGTTGTTTGGCCGAAAAACGCAAAAAATAAGGAACGATCATGGAGGGGCGGATACTATGGTTCCTTAAGTCGTATTTGATAGTCCGGAAATATTTTAGGCGATCAGGGTCCACGGCTCCCGGGACCACTCGGAAGGCGTGGGCTATAAGACACGAAAATATGGGAATCGCGCGGAATTCTAGTTTTTTGGCCGAAAAATGTAAAGCATTTGGAACGATCATGGTGGGGCGGTGACTATGGTACCTTAGGTCGTATTTGATAGTCCGGAAAAATTTTAGGCGATCGGGGTCCGCGGCTCCCTGGACCACTTCAAAGGCGTGGGTATAGCACACAAAAATATGGGAATAGGCCGTAATTCTAGTTTTTTGGCCGAAAAATGCAAAAATGAGAAACGATGATCGCGGGGCGGTTACTATGGTTCCTTAGGTCGTATTTAACGGCCCGAAAAAATTTTAGGCAATCGGGGTCCGGGGGTCCCGGAACCACTTGGAAGGGTGGGCAATAGCACACAAAAATATTGTAATCGGGCGGAATTCAAGATTTTTGGCCGAAAAACGCAACAAATGAGGAATGATCATGGTTGGGCGGTGACTATTGTTCCTTAGGTCGTATTTGATAGTACGGAAAAATTTTAGGCGATAGGGGTCCGGAGTTCCCGGGTTCACTTGGAAGGCATGGGCTATAGGACACGAAAATATGGGAATCGCGCAGAATTCTAGTTTTTTTGCCGAAAAATGGAAATAACTAGGAACGATCATGGCTGGGCGGTGACTATGGTTCCTTAGGTCTTATTTGATAGTCTGGAAAAATTTTAGGCGATCGGGGTCCGCGGCTCTTGGGACCACTTGGAATGCGTGGGTATAGCACACGAAAATATGGGAATCGGGCGAAATTCTAGTTGTTTGGCCGAAAAACGCAAAAAATGAGGAACGATCATGGCGGGGTGGTTACTATGGTTCCTTAGGTCGTATTTGATGGCCCGGAAAATTTTTAGACGATCGGGGTTTGGGGTTCCCGGGACCCCTTTGAAGGCGTGGGCTAAAGCACACGAAAATATGGAAATCGCGCGGAATTCTAGTTTTTTCGCTGAAAAATGCAAAAGACTAGGAACGATCATGGAGGGGCGGTGACTATCGTTCCTTAGGTCGTATTTGATAGTCCGGAAATTTTTTAGGCGATCCGAGTCCGGCGGCCCGGCCCACTCGGAAGGCGTGGGGCACACAAAAATATGGTAATCGAGCAGAATTCTATCTTTTTGGCTGAAAAATGCAATAAATGAGGAACGATCATGGCGGGCGGTGACTATGGTTCCTTAGGTCATATTTGATGGCCCGAAAAATTTTAGGCGATCGGGGTCCACGGCTCCCGGGACCACTCGGAAGGCGTATGCTATAGCACACGAAAATATGCATATCGCGCGGAGTTCTAGTTTTTTGGCTGATAAATGCAAAGCATTATGAACGATCATGGCTGGGCGGTGACTATGGTTCCTTAGGTCGTATTTGATAGTCCGTAAAAATTTTAGGCGATAGGGGTCCGGAGTTCCCGGGTTCACTTGGAAGGCGTGGGTTATAGGACACGAAAATATGGGAATCGCGCAGAATTCTAGTTTTTTGGCCGAAAAACAGAAAAAACTAGGAACGATCATGGCTTAGCGGTGACTATGGTTCCTTAGGTCTTATTTGATAGTCCGGAAAAATTTTAGGCGATAGGGGTCCGCGTCTCTTGGGACCACTCGGAATGCGTGGGTATAGCACACGAAAATATAGGAATCGGGCGAAATTCTAGGTCTTTTTCAGTAACATGCAAACAATGTGGAAAGATCTTGGCAGGGAGGTGACTATGGTTCCTTTGGTCTTATTTGATAGTATGGAAAATTTTTAGGCGATCGGGGTCGGAGGTCCCGGGACCCCTCGGAAGGTGTGGGCTATAACACACAAAAATATGGGAATCGCGTGAAATTCTAGTTGTTTGGCCGAAAAACGCAAATAATAAGGAACGATCATGGCAGGGCGGATAATATGGTTCCTTATGTCGTATTTGATTGCCCGGAAAAATTTTAGGCGATCGAGGTCCGCGGCTCTTGGGACCACTCGGAATGCGTGGGTATAGCACATGAAAATATGGGAATCGGGCGAAATTCTAGGTCTTTTTCAGTAACATGCAAAAAATGTGGAAAGATCTTGGCAGGGCGGTGACTATGGTTCCTTTGGTCTTATTTGATAGTCCAGAAAAATATTAGGCGATAGGGGTCCGGAGGTCCCGGGACCACTCGGAAGGCATGGGCTATAACACACAAAAATATGGGAATCGCGCGGAATTCTAGTTGTTTGGCCGAAAAATGCAAAAAATGAGGAACAATCATGGCGGGGCGGATACTATGGTTCCTTAGGTCGTATTTGATAGTCCGAGAAAATTTTAGGCGATAGGGGTCAGGAGGTCCCGGGACCACTCGGAAGGCGTGGGCTATAACACACAAAAATATGGGAATCTCGCGGAATTCTAGTTGTTTGGCCTAAAAACGCAAAAAATGAGGAACGATCATGGTGGGGTGGTTACTATGGTTCCTTAGGTCGTAATTGATGGCCCGGAAAATTTTTAGGCGATCGGGGTTCGGGGTTCCCGGGACCCCTTGGAAGGCGTGGGATAAAGCACACGAAAATATGGAAATCGCGCGGAATTCTAGGTTTTTTGCTGAAAAACGCAAAAGACTAGGAACAATCATGGCGGGGCGGTGACTATGGTTCCTTAGGTTGTATTTGATAGTCCGGAAAATTTTTAGGCGATCCGGCTCCGGGGGGCCCGACCAACTCTGAAGGCGTGGGCGATAGCACACAAAATTATGGGAATCGGTCGGAATTCTAGTTTTTTGGCCAAAAAATGCAAAAAATGAGGAACGATCATGGCGAGGCGGTGACTATGGTTCCTTAGGTCCTAATTGATGGCCCGAAAATTTTTTAGGCGATTCGAGTCCGGCGGCCCGGCCCACTCGGAAGGCGTGGGCAATAGCACACAAAAATATGGTAATCGAGCGGAATTCTAGTTTTTTGGCAAAAAATGCAAAACATGAGGAACGATCATGGCGAGACGGTGACTATGGTTCCTTAGGTCGTAATTGATGGCCCGAAAATTTTTTAGGCGATCCGAGTCCGGCGCCATGGCCCACTCGGAAGGCGTGGGCAATAGCACACAAAAATATGGTAATCAAGCAAAATTCTAGTTTTTTGGCCGAAAAATGCAAAAAATGAGGAACGATCATGGCGGGGCGGTGACTATGGTTCCTTAGGTCGTATTTGATGGCCCGGAAAATATTAGGCGATCGGGGTCCCCGGCTCCCGGGACCACTCGGAAGGCGTAAGCTATAGCACACGAAAATATGCAAATCGCGCGGAGTTCTAGTTTTTGGGCCGAAAAATGCAAAGCATTTGGAACGATCATGGTGGGGCAGTGACTATGGTACCTTAGGTCGTATTTGATAGTCCGGAAAAATTTTAGGCGATTGGGGTCCGCTGCTCCCCGGACCACTTGGAAGGCGTGGGTATAGCACACGAAAATATGGGAATCGGCCGTAATTCTAGTTTTTTGGCCGAAAAATGGAAAAAATGAGAAACGATGATCGCGGGGCGGTTACTATGGTTCCTTAGGTCGTATTTGACGGCCCGGAAAAATTTTAGGCGATCGGGGTCCGGGGGGCCCGGAACCACTTGGAAGGGTGGGCAATAGCACACAAAAATATTGTAATCGGGCGGAATTCTAGATTTTTGGCCGAAAAACGCAACAAATGAGGAATGATCATGGCTGGTCGGTGACTGTTGTTCCTTAGGTCGTATTTCATAGTACGGAAAAATTTTAGGCGATAGGGGTCCGGAGTTCCTGGGTTCACTTGGAAGGCGTGGGCTATAGGACACGAAAATATGGGACTCGCGCGGAATTCTAGTTTTTTGGCCGAAAAACGGAAAAAAACTAGGAATGATCATGGCTGGGCGGTGACTATGGTTCCTTAGGTCTTATTTGATAGTCCAGAAAAATTTTAGGCGATAGGAGTCCGCGGCTCTTGGGACCACTCGGAATGCGTGGGTATAGCACACGAAAATATGGGAATCGGCCGAAATTCTAGTTGTTTGGCCGAAAAACGCAAAAAATGAGGAACGATCATGGCGGGGTGGTTACTATGGTTACTTAGGTCGTATTTGATGGCCCGAAAAATTTTTAGACGATCGGGGTTCGGGGTTCCCGGGACCCCTTTGAAAGCGTGGGCTAAAGCACACGAAAATATGAAAATCGCGCGGAATTCTAGTTTTTTGGCTGAAAAACGCAAAAGACTAGGAACGATCATGGCGGGGCGGTGACTATCATTCCTTAGGTCGTATTTGATAGTCCTGAAATTTTTTAGCCGATCCGAGTCCGGCGGCCCGACCCACTCGGAAGGCGTGGGGCACACAAAAATATGGTAATCGAGCGAAATTTTAGCTTTTTGGCTGAAAAATGCAATAAATGAGGAACGATCATGGCGGAGCGGTGACTATGGTTCCTTAGGTCATATTTGATGGCCCGGAAAATTTTAGGCGATCGGGGTCCACGGCTCCCGGGACCACTCTGAAGGCGTATGCTATAGCACACGAAAATATGCAAATCGCGCGGAGTTCTAGTTTTTTGGCTGAAAAATGCAAAGCATTTGGAACGATCATGGTGGGGCGGTGACTATGGTACCTTAGGTCGTATTTGATAGTCCGAAAATTTTTTTGGCGATCGGTGTCCGCGGCTCCCCGGACCACTTGGAAGGCGTGGGTATAGCACACGAAAATATGGGAATCGGGCGTAATTCTAGTTTTTTGGCCGAAAAATGCAAAAAATGAGAAACGATGATCGCGGGGCGGTTACTATGGTTCCTTAGGTCGTATTTGACGGCCCGAAAAAATTTTAGGCGATCGGGGTCCGGGGGTCCCGGAACCACTTGGAAGGGTGGGCAATAGCACACAAAAAACGCAACAATTGAGGAATGATTATGGCTGGGCGGTGACTATGGTTCCTTAGGTCGTATTTGATAGTCCGGAAAAATTTTAGGCGATAGGGGTCCGGAGTTCCCGGGTTCACTTGGAAGGCGTGGGATATAGGACACGAAAATATGGGAATCGCGCAGAATTCTAGTATTTTGGCCGAAAAACGGAAAAAACTAGGAACGATCATGGCTGGGCGGTGACTATGGTTCCTTAGGTCTTATTTGATAGTCCGAAAAAATTTTAGGCGATCGAGGTCCGCGGCTCTAGGGACCACTCGGAATGCGTGGGTATAGCACATGAAAATATGGGAATCGGGCGAAATTCTAGGTCTTTTTCAGTAACATGCAAAAAATTTGGAAAGATCTTGGCAGGGCGGTGACTATGGTTCCTTTGGTCTTATTTGATAGTCCGGAAAAATATTAGGCGATAGGGGTCCGGAGGTCCCGGGACCACTCGGAAGGCGTGGGCTATAACACACAAAAATATGGGAATCGCGCGGAATTCTAGTTGTTTTGCCGAAAAATGCAAAAAATGAGGAACAATCATGGCGGGGCGGATACTATGGTTCCTTAGGTAGTATTTGATAGTCCGGGAAAATTTTAGGCGATAGGGGTCAGGAGGTCCCGGGACCACTCGGAAGGCGTGGGCTATAACACACAAAAATATGGGAATCTCGCGGAATTCTAGTTGTTTGGCCTAAAAACGCAAAAAATGAGGAACGATCATGGTGGGGTGGTTACTATGGTTCCTTAGGTCGTAATTGATGGCCCGGAAAATTTTTAGGCGATCGGGGTTCGGGGTTCCCGGGACCCCTTGGAAGGCGTGGGCTAAAGCACACGAAAATATGGAAATCGCGCGGAATTCTAGTTTTTTTGCTAAAAACGCAAAAGACAAGGAACAATCTTGGCGGGGCGGTAACTATGGTTTCTTAGGTCGTATTTGATAGTCCGGAAATTTTTTAGGCGATCCGGCTCCGGGGGGCCCGACCCACTCGGAAGGCGTGGGCAATAGCACACAAAATTATGGGAATCGGTCGGAATTCTAGTTTTTTGGCCAAAAAATGCAAAAAATGAGGAACGATCATGGCGAGGCGGTGACTATGATTCCTTAGGTCCTAATTGATGGCCCGAAAAGTTTTTAGGCGATCCGAGTCCGGCGGCCCGGCCCACTCGGAAGGCGTGGGCAATAGCACACAAAAATATGGTAATCGAGCGGAATTCTAGTTTTTTTGCCAAAAATGCAAAACATGAGGAACGATCATGGCGAGACGGTGACTATGGTTCCTTAGGTCGTAATTGATGGCCCGAAAATTTTTTAGGCGATCCGAGTCCGGCGCCCTGGCCCACTCGGAAGGCGTGGGCAATAGCACACAAAAATATGGTAATCGAGCGGAATTCTAGTTTTTTGGCCGAAAAACGCAATAAATGAGGAACAATCATGGCGGGGCGGTGACTATGGTTCCTTAGGTCGTATTTGATGGCCCGTAAAATTTTAGGCGATCGGGGTCCACGGCTCCCGGGACCACTCGGAAGGCGTAAGCTATAGCACACGAAAATATGCAAATCGCGCGGAGTTCTAGTTTTTTGGGCGAAAAATGCAAAGCATTTGGAACGATCATGGTGGGGCGGTGACTATGGTACCTTAGGTCGTATTTGATAGTCCGGAAAAATTTTAGGCGATCGGGGTCCGTGGCTCCCCGGACCACTTGGAAGACGTGGGTATAGCACACGAATATATGGGAATCGGGCGTAATTCTAGTTTTTTGGCCAAAAAATGCAAAAAATGAGAAACGATGATCGCGGGGAGGTTACTATGGTTCCTTAGGTCGTATTTGATGTCCCGGAAAAATTTTAGGCGATCGGGGTCCGGGGGTCCCGGAACCACCTGGAAGGGTGGGCAATAGCACACAAAAATATTGTAATCGGGCGGAATTCTAGATTTTTGGCAGAAAAATTTAACAAATGAGGAATGATCATGGCTGGGCGGTGACTATTGTTCCTTAGGTCGTATTTGATAGTCCGGAAAAATTTTAGGCGATAGGGGTCCGGAGTTCCCTGGTTCACTTGGAAGGCGTGGGCTATAGGACACGAAAATATGGGAATCGAGCGGAATTCTAGTTTTTTGGCCGAAAAACGGAAAAACCTAGGAACGATCATGGCTGGGCGGTGACTATGGTTCCTTAGGACTTATTTGATAGTCCGGAAAAATTTTAGGCGATCGGGGTCCGCGGCTCTTGGGACCACTCGGAATGCGTGGGTATAGCACATGAAAATATGGGAATCGGGCGAAATTCTAGTTGTTTGGCCGAAAAACGCAAAAAATGAGGAACGATCATGGCGGGGTGGTTACTATGGTTTTTTAGGTCGTATTTGATGGCCCAGAAAATTTTTAGGCGATCGGGGTTCGGGGTTCCCGAGACCCCTTGGAAGGCGTGGGATAAAGCACACGAAAATATGGAAATCGCGCGGAATTCTAGTTTTTTGGCTGAAAAACGCAAAAGACTAGGAACGATCATGGCGGGGCGGTGACTATGGTTCCTTAGGTCGTATTTGATAGTCCGGAAAATTTTTAGGCGATCCGGCTCCGGGGGGCCCGGCCCACTCGGAAGGCGTGGGCGATAGCACACAAAAATATGGGAATCGTGCGGAATTCTTGTTTTTTGGCCAAAAAATGCAAAAAATGAGGAACGATCATGGCAGGGCGGATACTATGGTTCCTTAGGTCGTATTTGATAGTTCGGAAAAATTTTAGGCGATAGGGGTCAGGAGGTCCCAGGACCACTCGGAAGGCGTGGGCTATAACACACAAAAATATGGGAATCGCGCAGAATTCTAGTTGTTTGCCGAAAAACGCAAAAAATGAGGAACGATCACGGCGGGGTGGTTACTATGGTTCCTTAGGTCGTATTTGATGGCCCGGAAAATTTTTAGGCGATCGGGGTACGGGGTTCCCGGGACCCCTTGGAAGGCGTGGGCTAAAGCACACGAAAATATGAAAATCGCGCGGAATTCTAGTTTTTTGGCTAAAAAACGCAAAAGACTAGGAACAATCATGACGGGGCGGTGACTATGGTTCCTTAGGTCGTATTTGATAGTCCGAAAATTTTTTAGGCGATCCGGCTCCGGGGGACCCGACCCACTCGGAAGGCGTGGGCTAGCACACAAAAATATGGGAATCGGGCGGAATTCTAGTTTTTTGGCCAAAAAATGCAAAAAATGAGGAACGATAATGGCGAGGCGGTGACTATGGTTCCTTAGGTACTAATTGATGGACCGAAAATTTTTTAGGCGATCCGAGTCAGGCGGCCCGGCCCACTCGGAAGGCGTGGGGCACACAAAAATATGGTAATCGAGCGGAATTCTAGGTTTTTGGCCGAAAAATGCAATAAATGAGGAACGATCATGGCGGGGCGGTGACTATGGTTCCTTAGGTCGTATTTGATTGCCTGGAAAATTTTAGGCGATCGGGGTCCACGGCTCCCGGGACCACTCGGAAGGCGTAAGCTATAGCACACGAAAATATGCAAATCGCGCGGAGTTCTAGTTTTTTGGCCGAAAAATGCAAAGCATTTGGAACGATCACGGTGGGGCGTTGACTATGGTACCTTAGGTCGTATTTGATAGTCTGGAAAAATTTTAGGCGATCGGGGTCCGCGGCTCCCCGGACCACTTGGAAGGCGTGGGTATAGCACACGAAAATATGGGAATCGGGCGTAATTCTAGTTTTTTGGTCGAAAAATTCAAAACATGAGAAACGATGATCGAGGGGTGGTTATTATGGTTCTTTAGGTCGTATTTGACGGCCCGAAAAGATTTTAGGCGATCGGGGTCCGGGGGTCCCGGAACCACTTGGAAGGGTGGGCAATAGCACACAAAAATATTGTAATCGGGCGGAATTCTAGATTTTTGGCCGAAAAACACAACAAATGAGGAATGATCATGGCTGGGCGGTGACTATTGTTCCTTAGGTCGTATTTGATAGTCCGGAAAAATTTTAGGCGATAGGGGTCCGGAGTTCCCGGGTTCACTTGGAAGGCGGGGCTATAGGACACGAAAATATGGGAATCGCGCGGAATTCTAGTTTTTTGGCCGAAAAATGGAAAAAACTAGGAACGATCATGGCTGGGCGGTGACTATGGTTCTTTAGGTCTTATTTGATAGTCCGGAAAAATTTTAGGCGATCGGGGTCCGCGGTTCTTGGGACCACTCGGAATGCGTGAGTATAGCAGACGAAAATATGGGAATCGGGCGAAATTCTATATGTTTGGCCGAAAAACGCAAAAAATGGGGAATGATCATAGCGGGGCGGTGACTATGGTTCCTTAGGTCGTATTTGATGGCCCGATAAATTTTAGGCGATCGGGGTCCACGGCTCCCGGAACCACTCGGAAGGCAAATCGCGCGGAGTTCTAGTTTTTTGGCCGAAAAATGCAAAGCATTTGGAACAAAATTTTAGGCGATCGGGGTCCGGGCGTCCCGAAACCACTTGGAAGGGTGGGCAATAACACACAAAAATATTGTAATCGGGCGGAATTCTAGTTTTTTGGCCGAAAAACGCAACAAATGAGGAGTGATCATGGCTGGGCGGTGACTATGGTTCCTTAGGTCGTATTTGATAGTCCGTAAAAATTTTAGGCGATAGGGGTCCGGAGTTCCCGGATTCACTTGGAAGGCGTGGGCTATAGGACACGAAAATATGGGAATCGCGCGGAATTCTAGTTTTTTGGCCGAAAAACGGAAAAAACTAGGAACGATCATGGCTGGGCGGTGACTATGGTTCCTTAGGTCTTATTTGATAGTCCGGAAAAATTTTAGGCGATCGGGGTCCGCGGCTCTTGGGACCACTCGGAATGCGTGGGTATAGCACACGAAAATATGGGAATCGGGCGAAATTCTAGTTGTTTGGCCGAAAAATGCAAAAAATGAGGAACGATCATGGCGGGGCGGATACTATGGTTCCTTAGGTCATATTTGATAGTCCGGAAAATTTTTAGGCGAATCGGGGTCCGGTGGTCCCGGGACCCCTCGGAAGGCGTGGGCTAAAGCACACGAAAATATGGAATCGCGCGGAATTCTAGTTTTTTGGCCGAAAAACGCAAAAGACTAGGAATGATCATGGCGGGGCGGTGACTATGGTTCCTTAGGTCGTATTTGATAGTCCGGAAAAATTTTAGGCGATCCGGCTCCGAGGAGCCCGACCCACTCGGAAGGCGTGGGCGCGTACACAAAAATATGGGAATCGGGCGGAATTCTAGTTTTTTGGCCAAAAAATGCAAAAAATGAGGAACGATCATGGCGAGGCGGTGACTATGGTTCCTTAGGTCGTATTTGATGGCCCGGAAAATTTTAGGCGATCGGGGTCCACGACTCCCGGGACCACTCGGAAGGCGTAAGCTATAGCACACGAAAATATGCAAATCGCGCGGAGTTCTAGTTTTTTGGCCGAAAAATGCAAAGCATTTGGAAAGATCATGGTGGGGCGGTGACTATGGTACCTTAGGTCGTATTTGATAGTCCGGAAAAATTTTAGGCGATCGGGGTCTGCGGCTCCCCTGACCACTTGGAAGGCGTGGGTATAGCACACGAAAATATGGGAATCGGGCGTAATTCTAGTTTTTTGGTCGAAAAATGGAAAAAATGAGAAACGATGATGGCAGTGCGGTTACTATGGTTCCTTAGGTCGTATTTGACGGCCCGGAAAAATTTTAGTCGATCGGGGTCCGGGGGTCCCGGAACTACTTGGAAGGGTGGGCAATAGCACACAAAAATATTGTAATCGGGCGGAATTCTAGTTTTTTGGCCGAAACACACAACAAATGAGGAATGATCATGGCTGGGCGGTGAATATGGTTCCTTAGGTCGTATTTGATAGTCCGGAAGAATTATAGGTGATAGGGGTCCGGAGATCCCGGGTTCACTTGGAAGGCGTGGGCTATAGGACACGAAAATATGGGAATCGAGCGGAATTCTAGTTTTTTGAGCGAAAAACGGAAAAAACTAGGAACGATCATGGCTGGGCGGTGACTATGGTTCCTTAGGACTTATTTGATAGTCCAAAAAAATTTTAGGCGATCGGGGTCCGCGGCTCTTGGGCCCACTCGGAAGGCGTGGGCGATAGCACACAAAAATATGGTAATCGAGCGGAATTCTAGTTTTTTTTCAGTAACATGCAAAAAATGTGGAAAGATCTTGGCAGGGCGGTGACTATGGTTCCTTTGGTCTTATTTGATAGTCCGAAAAAATATTAGGCGATAGGGGTCCGGAGGTCCCGGGACCACTCGGAAGGCGGGGCGGTGACTATGGTTCCTTAGGTCGTATTTGATAGTCCGGAAAATTTTTAGGCGATCCGGCTCCGGGGGGCCCGACCCACTCGGAAGGCGTGGGCGATAGCACACAAAAATATGGGAATCGGGCGGAATTCTAGTTTTTTGGCCAAAAATGCAAAAAATGAGGAACGATCATGGCGAGGCGGTGACTATGGTTCCTTAGGTCCTAATTGATGGCCCAAAATATTTTTAGGCGATCTGAGTCCGGCAGCCCGGCCCACTCGGAAGGCGTGGGCTATAGCACACAAAAATATGGTAATCGAGCGGAATTCTAGTTTTTTGGCTGAAAAATGCAATAAATGAGGAACGATCATGGCGGGGCAGTGACTATGGTTCCTTCGGTTGTATTTGATAGTCCAGAAAAATTTTAGGCGATAGGGGTCAGGAGGTCCCGGGACCACTCGGAAGGCGTGGGCTATAACATACAAAAATATGGGAATCGCGCGGAATTCTAGTTGTTTGGCCGAAAAACGCAAAAAATGAGGAACGATCATGGCGGGGTGGTTACTATGGTTCCTTAGGTCGTATTTGATGGCCCAAAAAGTTTTTAGGCGATCGGGGTTCGGGGTTCCCGGGACCCCTTGGAAGGCGTGGGCTAAAGCACACGAAAATATGGAAATCGCGCGGAATTCTAGTTTTTTGGCTGAAAAATGCAAAAGACTAGGAACGATCATGGCGGGGCGGTGACTATGGTTCCTTAGGTCGTATTTGATAGTCCGGAAAATTTTTAGGGGATCCGGCTCCGGGGGGCCCGACCCACTCGGAAGGCGTGGGCGATAGCACACAAAAATATGGGAATCAGGTGGAATTCTATTTTTTTGACCAAAAACTGCAAAAAATGAGGAATGATCATGGCGAGGCGGTGACTATGGTTCCTTAGGTCCTAATTGATGGCCCAAAAATTTTTCAGGTGATCCGAGTCCGGCGGTCCGGCCCACTCGGAAGGCATGGGCTAGCACACAAAAATATGGTAATCGAGCGGAATTCTAGTTTTTTGGCCGAAAAACACAATAAATGAGGAACGATCATGGCGGGGCGATGACTATGGTTCCTTAGGTCGTATTGGATGGCCCAGAAAATTTTAGGCGATCGGGGTCCACGGCTCCCGGGACCACTCGGAAGGCGTAAGCTATTGCACACGAAAATATGCAAATCGCGCGGAGTTCCAGTTTTTTGGCCGAAAAATGCAAAGCATTTGGAACGATCATGGTGGGGCGGTGACTATGGTACCTTAGGTCGTATTTGATAGTCCGGAAAAATTTTAGGCGATCGGGGTCCGCGGCTCCACGGACCACTGGGAAGTCGTGGGTATAGCACACGAAAATATGGGAATCGGGTGTAATTCTAGTTTTTTTGCCGAAAATGCAAAAAATGAGAAACGATGATCGCGGGGCGGTTACTATGGTTCCTTTGGTCGTATTTGATGGCCCGGAAAATTTTTAGGCGATCGGGGTCCGGGGGTCCCGGAACCACTTGGAAGGGTGGGCAATAGCACACAAAAATATTGTAATCGGGCGGAATTCTAGTTTTTTGGCCGAAACACGCAACAAATGAGGAATGATCATGGCTGGGCGGTGACTATGGTTCCCTAGGTCGTATTTGATAGTCCGGAAAAATTTTAGGCGATAGGGGTCCGGAGTTCCCGGGTTCACTTGGAAGGCGTGGGCTATAGGACACGAAAATATGGGAATCGAGCGGAATTCTAGTTTTTTGGCCGAAAAACGGAAAAACTAGGAACGATCATGGCTGGGCGGTGACTATGGTTCCTTAGGACTTATTTGATAGTCCGGAAAAATTTTAGGCGATCGGGGTCCGCGGCTCTTGGGACCACTCGGAATGCGTGGGTATAGCACACGAAAATATGGGAATCGGGCGAAATTCTAGTTGTTTGGCCGAAAAACGCAAAACATGAGGAACGATCATGGCGGGGTGGTTACTATGGTTCCTTAGGTCGTATTTGATGGCCCGGAAAATTTTTAGGTGATCGGGGTTCGGGGTTCCCGGCACCCCTTTGAAGGCGTGGTCTAAAGCACACGAAAATATGGAAATCGCGCGGAATTCTAGTTTTTTGGCTGAAAAATGCAAAAGACTAGGAACGATCATGGCGGGGCGGTGACTATGGTTCCTTAGGTCATATTTGATAGTCCGGAAAAATATGGGAATCAGGCGGAATTCTCGTTTTATGGCCAAAATTTACAAAAAGTGAGGAACGAACATGGCGAGGCGATGACTATGGTTCCTTAGGTCTTAATTGATGGCCCGAAATTTTTTTAGGCGATCCGAGTCTGGCGGCCCGGCCCACTCGGAAGGCGTGGGCAATAGCACACAAAAATATGGTAATCGAGCGGAATTCTAGTTTTTTGGCTGAAAAACGCAATAAATGAGGAACGATCATGGCGGGGCGGTGACTATAGTTCTTTAGGTCGTATTTGATGACCCGGAAAATTTTAGGAGATCGGGGTCCACGACTCCCGGGACCACTCGGAAGGCGTAAGCCATAGCACACGAAAATATGCAAATCGCGCGGAATTCTTGTTTTTTGGCCGAAAAATGCAAAGCATTTGGAATGATCATGGTGGGGCGGTGACTATGGTACCTTAGGTCGTATTTGATAGTACGGAAAAATGTTAGGCGATCGGAGTCTGCGGCTCCCCGGACCACTTGGAAGGCGTGGGTATAGCACACGAAAATATGGGAATCGGGCGTAATTCTAGTTTTTTGGCCGAAAAATGCAAAAAATGAGAAACGATGATGGCGGGGCGGTTACTATGGTTCCTTAGGTCGTATTTGACGGCCCGAAAAAATTTTAGGCGATCGGGGTCCGGGGGTCCCGGAACCACTTGGAAGGGTGGGCTGGGTGATGACTATGGTTCCTTAGGTCGTATTTCATAGTCCGAAAAATTTTTAGGCGATCCGGCTCCGGGGGGCCCGACCCACTCGGAAGGCATGGGCGATAGCACACAAAAATATGAGAATCGGGCGGAATTCTAGTTGTTTGGCCAAAAAATACAAAAAATGAGTAACGATTATGGCGAGGCAGTGACTATGGTTCCTTAGGTCCTAATTGATGGCCTAAAAACTTTTTAGGCGATCCGAGTCCGGCGGCCCGGCCCACTCGGAAGGCGTGGGCAATAGCACATAAAAATATGGTAATCGAGCGGAATTCTAGTTTTTTGGCCGAAAAACGCAATAAATGAGGAACGATCTTGGCGAGGCGGTGACTATGGTTCCTTAGGTCGTATTTGATGGCCCGAAAAATTTTAGGCGATCGGGGTCCATGGCTCCCGGGACCACTCGGAAGGCGTAAGCTATAGCACACGAAAATATGCAAATCGCGCGGAGTTCTAGTTTTTTGGCCGAAAAATGCAAAGCATTTGGAACGATCATGGTGGGGCGATGACTATGGTACCTTAGGTCGTATTTGATAGTCCGGAAAATTTTTAGGCGATCGGGGTCCGCGGTTCCCCGGACCACTTGGAAGGCGTGGGTATAGCACACGATAATATGGGAATCGGGCGTAATTCTAGTTTTTTGGCCGAAAAATGCAAAAAATGAGAAACGATGATGGCGAGGCGGTAACTATGGTTCCTTAGGTCGTATTTGACAGCCCAGAAAAATTTTAGGCGATTGGGGTCCGGGGGTCCCGGAACCACTGGGAAGGGTGGGCAATAGCACACAAAAATATTGTAATCGGGCGGAATTCTAGTTTTTTGGCCGAAAAACGCAACAAAAGAGGAATGATCATGGCTGGGCGGTGACTATGGTTCCTTAGGTCGTATTTGATAGTCCGGAAAAATTTTAGGCGATAGGGGTCTTGAGGTCCCGGGACCACTCGGAAGGTGTGGGCTATAACACACAAAAATATGGGAATCGCGCGGAATTCTAGTTGTTTGGCCGAAAAACGCAAAAAATGTGGAACGATCATGGCGGGGCGGTGACTATGGTTCCTTAGGTATTATTTGATAGTCCGGAAAAGTTTTAGGCGATAGGGGTCCGGAGACCCGGATCCACTTGTAAGGCGTGGGTATAACACACGAAAATATGGGAATCGGGCGGAATTCTAGTTGTTTGGCCGAAAAATGTAAAAAATGAGAAACGATCATGGCGGGGTGGATACTATGGTTTCTTAGGTCGTATTTGAGAGTCCGGAAAATTTTTAGGAGATAGGGGTCAGGAGGTCCCAGGACCACTCGGAAGGCGTGGGCTATAACACACAAAAATATGGGAATCACGCGGAATTCTAGTTGTTTGGCCGAAAAACGCAAAAAATGAGGAACGATCATGGCGGGGTGGTTACTATGGTTCCTTAGGTCCTAATTGATGGCCCGAAAATTTTTTAGGCGATCCGAGTCCGGTGGCCCGGCCCACTCGGAAGGTGTGGGCAATAGCACACAAAAATATGGTAATCGAGCGGAATTCTAGTTTTTTGGCCAAAAAACGCAGTAAATGAGGAACGATAATGGCGGGGCGGTGACTATGGTTCCTTAGGTCGTATTTGATGGCCCGGAAAATTTTAGGCGATCGGGGTCCATGGCTCCCGGGACCACTCGGAAGATGTAAGCTATAGCACACTAAAATATGCAAATCGCGCGGAGTTCTAGTTTTTTGGCCGAAAAATGCAAAGCATTTGGAACGATCATGATGGGGCGGTGACTTTGGTACCTTAGGTCGTATTTGATAGTACGGAAAAATTTTAGGCGATCGGGGTCCGCGGCTTCCCGGACCACTTGGAGGGCGTGGGTATAGCACACGAAAATATGGGAATCGGGCGTAATTCTAGTTTTTTGGCCGAAAAATGCAAAAAATGAGAAACGATGATGGTGTGGCGGTTACTATGGTTCCTTAAGTCGTATTTGACAGCCCGGAAAAAATTTAGGCGATCGGGGTCCGGGGGTCCCGGAACCACTGGGAAGGGTGGGCAATAGCACACAAAAATATTGTAATCGGGCGGAATTCTAGTTTTTTGGTCAAAAAACGCAAAAAATGAGGAATGATCATGGCTGGGCGGTGACTATGGTTCCTTAGGTCGTATTTGATAGTCCGGAAAAATTTTAGGCGATAGGGGTCCTGAGGTCCCGGGACCACTCGGAAGGTGTGGGCTATAACACACAAAAATATGGGAATCGCGCGGAATTCTAGTTGTTTGGCCGAAAAACGCAAAAACTAAGGAACGATCATGGCTGGGCGGTGACTATGGTTCCTTAGGTTTTATTTGATAGTCCGGAAAAATTTTAGGCGATAGGTGTCCGGAGACCTGGGACCACTTGTAAGGCGAGGGTATAGCACACAAAAATATGGGAATCGGGCGGAATTCTAGTTGTTTAGCCGAAAAATGAAAAAAATGAGAAACGATCATGGCGGGAAGGTGACTATGGTTCCTTAGGTCTTATTTGATAGTCCGGAAAATTTTTTAGGTGATCCGAGTGCGGGGGGCACGGCCCACTCGGAAGGCGTGGGCTATAGCACACGAAAATATGGGAATCGTTGGGAATCCTAGTTGTTTGGCCGAAAAACGCAAAATATAAGGAACGATCATGGCGGGGCGGATACTATGGTTCCTTAGGTCATATTTAATTGCCCGGAAAAATTTTAGGCGATCGGGGTCCGCGGCTCTTGGGACCACTCGGAATGCGTGGGTATAGCACGCGAAAATATGGTAATCGGGTGAAATTCTAGGTCTTTTTCAGTAACATGCAAAAAATATGGAAAGATCTTGGCAGGGCGGTGACTATGGTTCCTTTGGTCTTATTTGATAGTCTGGAAAAATATTAGGCGATAGGGGTCCGGAGGTCCCGGGACCACTCGGAAGGCATGGGCTATAACACACAAAAATATGGGAATCGCGCGGAATTCTAGTTGTTTGGCCGAGAAATGCAAAAAATGAGGAACGATCATGGCGGGGCGGATACTATGGTTCCTTAGGTCGTAATTGATAGTCCGGAAAAATTTTAGGCGATAGGGGTCAGGAGGTCCCGGGACCACTCGGAAGGCGTGGGCTATAACACACAAAAATATGGGAATCGCGCGGAATTCTAGTTGTTTGGACGAAAAATGCACAAAATGAGGAACGATAATGGCGAGGTGGTTACTATGGTTCCTTAGGTCGTATTTGATGGCCCGAAAAAGTTTTAGGCGATCGGGGTTCGGGGTTCCCGGGACCCCTTGGAAGGCGTGGGTTAAAGCACAGGAAAATATGGAAATCGCGCGGAATTCTAGTTTTTTGGCTGAAAAATGCAAAAGACTAGGAACGATCATGGTGTGGTGGTGACTATGGTTCCTTAGGTCGTATTTGATAGTCCGGAAAATTTTTAGGCGATCCGGCTCCGGGGGGCCCGACCCACTCGGAAGGCGTGGGCGATAGCACACAAAAATATGAGAATCGGGCGGAATTCTAGTTTTTTGGCCAAAAAATGCAAAAAATGAGGAACGATCATCGCGAGGCGGTGACTATGGTTCCTTAGGTCGTATTTGTTTTCCCGGAAAATTTTAGGCGATCGGGGTCCACGGCTCCCGGGACCACTCGGAAGGCGTAAGCTATAGCACACGAAAATATGCAAATCGCGCGGAGTTCTAGTTTTTTGGCTGAAAAATGCAAAGCATTTGGAACGATCATCGTGGGGCGGTGACTATGGTACCTTAGGTCGTATTTGATAGTCCGGAAAAATTTTAGGCGATTGGGGTCCGCGGCTCCCCGGACCACTTGGAAGGCGTGGGTATAGCACACAAAAATATGGGAATTGGGCGTAATTCTAGTTTTTTTGGCTGAAAAATGCAAAAAATGAGAAACGATGATGGCGGGGCGGTTACTATGGTTCCTTAGGTCATATTTGATGGCCCGGAAAAATTTTAGGTGATCGGGGTCCACGGCTCCCGGGACCACTCGCAAGGCGTAAGCTATAGCACACAAAAATATGCAAATCGCGCGGAGTTCTAGTTTTTTGGCCGAAAAATGCAAAGCATTTGGAACAATCATGGTGGGGCGTGGACTATGGTACCTTAGGTCGTATTTGATAGTCCGAAAAAATTTTAGGCGATCGGCGTCCGCGGCTCCCCAGACCACTTGGAAGGCGTGAGTATAGCACACGAAATATGGGAATCAGGCATAATTCTAGTTTTTTGGCCTAAAAACGCAACAAATGAGGAATGATCATGGATGGGCGGTGACTATGGTTCCTTAGGTCGTATTTGATAGTCCGGAAAAATTTTAGGCGATAGGGGTCCGAAGTTCCCGGGTTCACTTGGAAGGCGTGGGCTATTATAGCACACAAAAATATGGGAATCGTTCGGAATTCTAGTTGTTTGGCCAAAAAATAGGAACGATCATGGCTGGGCGGTGACTATGGTTCCTTAGGTCTTATTTGATAGTCCGGAAAAATTTTAGTTGATCGGGGTCCGCGGCTCATGGGACCACTCGGAATGCGTGGGTATAGCACACGAAAATATGGGAATCAGGTGAAATTCTAGTTGTTTGGCCAAACAATGCAAAAAAATCAGGAAAGATAATGGCGGGGTGGTTACTATGGTTCCTTAGGTCATTTTTGATGCCCCGGAAAATTTGTAGGCGATCGGGGTTCGGGGTTCCCAGGACCCTTTGAAGGCGTGGGCTAAAGCACACGAAAATATGGAAATCGCGCGGAATTCTAGTTTTTTGGCTGAAAAACGCAAAAGACTAGGAACGATCATGGCGGGGCGGTGACTATGGTTCCTTAGGTCGTATTTGATAGTCCGAAAAATTTTTAGGCGATCCGGCTCCGGGGTCCCGACCCACTCGGAAGGCGTGGGCGATAGCACACAAAAATATGGGAATCGGGCGGAATTCTCGTTTTTTGGCCAAAAAATGCAAAAAAAGAAGAACGATCATGGCGAGGCGGTGACTATGGTTCCTTAGGTCCTAATTGATGGCCCGAAAAGTTTTTAGGCCATCCGAGACCGGCGGCCCGGCCCACTCGGAAGGCGTGGGCAATAGCACACAAAAATATGGTAATCGAGCGGAATTCTAGTTTTTTGGCCGAAAAATGCAATAAATGAGGAACGATCATGGTGGGGCGGTGACTATGGTTCCTTAGGTCGTATTTGACGGCACCAAAAACTTTAGGCGATCGGGGTCCACAGCTCCCGGGACCACTCGGAAGCCGTAAGCTATAGCACACTAAAATATGCAAATCGCGCGGAGTTCTTGTTTTTTGGCCGAAAAATGCAAAGCATTTGGAACGATCATGGTGAGGCGGGGACTATGGTACCTTAGGTCGTACTTGATAGTCCGGAAAAATTTTAGGCGATCGGAGTCCGCGGCTCCCCGGACCACTTGGAAGGCGTGGGTATAGCACACGAAAATATGGGAATCGGGCATAATTCTAGTTTTTTGGCCGAAAAATGCAAAAAATGAGAAACGATGATGGCGGGGCGGTAACTATGGTTCCTTAGGTCGTATTTGACAGCCCGGAAAAATTTTAGGTGATCGGGGTCCGGGGGTCCCGGAACCACTTGGAAGGGTGGGCAATAGCACACAAAAATATTGTAATCGGGCGGAATTCTAGTTTTTTGGCCAAAAAATGCAACAAATGAGGAATGATCATGGCTGGGCGGTGACTATGGTTCCTTAGGTCGTATTTGATAGTCCGGAAAAATTTTAGGAGATAGGGGTCCAGAGTTCCCGGGTTCACTTGGAAGGTGTGGGCTATAGGACACGAAAATATAGGAATCGCGCGGAATTCTAGTTGTTTCGCCGAAAAACGCAAAAAATAAGGAACGATCATGGCTAGGCGGTGACTATGGTTCCTTAGGTCTTATTTGATAGTCCGGAAAAATTTTAGGCGATAGGGGTCCGGAGACCCGGGACCACTTGTAAGGCGTGGGTATAGCACACGAAAATATGGGAATCGGGCGGAATTCTAGTTGTTTGGCCGAAAAATGCAAAAAAGGAGAAACGATCATGGCGGGAAGGTGAATATGGTTCCTTAGGTCTTATTTGATGGCCCAAAAACTTTTTAGGTGGTCCGAGTGCCGGGGGCATGGCCCACTCGGAAGGCGTGGGCTATAGCACAGGAAAATATGGGAATTGCGCGGAATTCTAGTTGTTTGGCCGAAAAACGCAAAAAATAAGGAACGATCATGGCGGGGCGGATACTATGGTTCCTTAGGTCGTATTTGATTGCCCGGATAAATTTTAGGCGATCGTGGTCCGCGGCTCTTGGGACCACTCGAAATGCGTTGGTATAGCACACTAAAATATGGGAATCGGGCGTAATTCTAAGTCTTTTTCAGTAACATGCAAAAAATATGGAAAGCTCTTGGCAGGGCGGTGACTATGGTTCCATTGGTCTTATTTGATAGTCCGGAAAAATATTAGGCGATAGGGGTCCGGAGGTCCCGGGACCACTCGGAAGGCGTGGGCTATAACACACAAAAATATGGGAATCACGCGAAATTCTAGTTGTTTGGCCGAAAAACGCAAAAAATGAGGAACTATCATGGCGGGGTTGATACTATGGTTCCTTAGGTCATATTTGATTGTCCGGAAAAATTTTAGGCGATAGGGGTCAGGAGGTCCCGGGACCACTCGGAAGGTGTGGGCTATAACACACAAAAATATGGGAATCGCGCGGAATTCTAGTTGTTTGGCCGAAAAATGCAAAAAAAGAGGAACGATCATGGAGGGGTGGTTACTATGGTTCCTTAGGTCGTATTTGATGGCCCGAAATATTTTAAGGAGATCGGGGTTCGGGGTTCCCGGGACCCCTTGGAAGGCGTGGGCTAAAGCACACGAAAATATGGAAATCGCGCGGAATTCTAGTTTTTTGGCTGAAAAATGCGAAGGAATAGGAACGATCATGGTGGGGCGGTGACTATGGTTCCTTAGGTAGTATTTGAAAGTCCGAAAATTTTTTAGGCGATCTGGCTCCGGGGGGCCTGACCCACTCGGAAGGCGTGGGCGATAGCACACAAAAATATGGTAATCGGGCTGAATTCTCATTTTTTGGCCAAAAAATGCAAAAAATAAGGAACGATCATGGCGAGGCGGTGACTATGGTTCCTTAGGTCCTAATTGATGGCCCGAAAAGTGTTTAGGCGATCCAAGTCCGGCGGCCCGGCCCACTCGGATGGCGTGGGCAATAGCACACAAAAATATGGTAATTGAGCAGAATTCTAGTTTTTTGGCCGAAAAACGCAATAAATGAGGAACGATCATGGCGGGGCGGTGACTATGGTTCCTTAGGTCGTATTTGATGGCCCCGAAAAATTTTAGGCGATCGGGGTCCACGGCTCCCGGGACCACTCGGAAGGCGTAAGCTATAGCACACGAAAATATGCAAATCGCGCGGAGTTCTAGTTTTTTGGCCGAAAACTGCAAAGCATTTGGAACGATCATGGTGGGGCGGGGACTATGGTACCTTAGGTCGTATTTGATATTCCGGAAAAATATTAGGCGATCGGGGTCCGCGGCTCCCTGGACCACTTGGAAGGCGTGGGTATAGCACACGAAAATATGGGAATCGGGCATAATTCTAGTTTTTTGGCCGAAAAATGCAAAAAATGAGAAACGATGATGGCGGGGCGGTTACTATGGTTCCTTAGGTCGTATTTGACGGCCCGGAAAACTTTTAGGAGATCGGGGTCCGGGGGTCCCGGAACCACTTGGAAGGGTGGGCAATAGCACACAAAAATATTGTAATCGGGCGAAATTCTAGTTTTTGGCCGAAAAACGCAACAAATGAGGAATGATCATGGCTGGGTGGTGACTATGGTTCCTTAGGTCGTATTTGATAGTCCGGAAAAATTTTAGGTGATAGGGGTCCGGAGTTCCCGGGTTCACTTGGAAGGCGTGGGCTATAGGACACGAAAATATGGGAATCGCGCGGAATTCTAGTTTTTTGGCCGAAAAACGGAAAAAACTAGGAACGATCATGGCTGGGCGGTGACTATGGTTCCTTAGGTCTTATTTGATATTCCGGAAAAATTTTAGGCGATCGGGGTCCGTGGCTCTTGGGACCACTCGGAATGCGTGGGTATAGCACACGAAAATATGGGAATCGGGCGAAATTCTAGTTGTTTGGCCGAAAAACGCAAAAAATAAGGAACGATCATGGCGAGGTGGTTACTATGGTTCCTTAGGTCGTATTTGATGGCCCGGAAAATTTGTAGGCGATAGGGGTTCGGGGTTCCCGGGACCCCTTTGAAGGCATGGGCTAAAGCACACGAAAATATGGAAATCGCGCGGAATTCTAGTTTTTTGGCTGAAAAACACAAAAGACTAGGAACGATCATGGCGGGGCGGTGACTATGGTTCCTTAGGTCGTATTTGATAGTCCGGAAAATTTTTAGGCGATCCGGCTCCGGGGGCCCGACCCACTCGGAAGGCGTGGGCGATAGCACACAAAAATATGGAAAGCGGGCTGAATTCTCGTTTTTTGGCCAAAAAATGCAAAAAATGAGGAACGATCATGGCGAGGCGGTGACTATGGTTCCTTAGGTCCTAATTGATGGCCCAAAATTTTTTAGGCGATCCGAGTCCGGCGGCCCGGCCCACTCGGAAGGCGTGGGGCACACAAAATATGGTAATCGAGCGGAATTCTATTTTTTTGGCCGAAAAATGCAATAAATGAGGAACGATCATGGCGGGGCGGTGACTATGGTTCCTTAGATCGTATTTGATGGCCCAAAAAATTTTAGGCGATCGGGGTCCTCGGCTCCCGGGACCATTCGAAAGGCGTAAGCTATAGCACACGAAAATATGCAAATCGCGCGGAGTTCTAGTTTTTTGGCCGAAAAATGCAAAGCATTTGGAACGATCATGGTGGGGCGGTGACTATGGTACCTTAGGTCGTATTTGATAGTCCAGAAAAATTTTAGGCGATCGGGGTCCGCGGCTCCCCGGACCACTTGGAAGGCGTGGGTATAGCACACGAAAATATGGGAATCGGGCGTAATTCTAGTTTTTTGGCCAAAAATGGCAAAAAATGAGAAACGATGATGGCGGGGCGGTTACTATGGTTCTTTAGGTCGTATTTGACGGCCCCGAAAAATTTTAGTCGATCGGGGTCCGGGGTTCCCGGAACCACTTGGAAGGGTGGGCAATAGCACACAAAAATATTGTAATCGGGCGGAAATCTAGTTTTTTGGCCGAAAAACGCAACAAATGAGGAATGATCATGGCCGGGCGGTGACTATGGTTCCTTAGGTCGTATTTGATAGTCCGGAAAAATTTTAGGCGATAGGGGTCTGGAGTTCCCGGGTTCACTTGGAAGGTGTGGGCTATAGGACACGAAAATATGGGAATCGCGCGGAATTCTAGTTTTTTGGCCGAAAAACAGAAAAAACTAGGAACGATCATGGCTAGGCGGTGACTATGGTTCCATAGGTCTTATTTGACAGTCCGGAAAATATTTTGGCGATAGGGGTCCGCGTCACTTAGGACTACTCGGAATGCGTGGGTATAGCACACGAAAATATGGGAATCAGGCAAAATTCTAGTTGTTTGGCCGAAAAACGCAAAAAATGAGGAACGATCATGGCGGGGCGGATACTATGGTTCCTTAGGTCGTATTTGATAGTCGTGAATTTATTTAGGCGATCGAGGTCCGGAGGTCCCGGGACCCCTCGGAAGGCGTGGGCTATAACACACAAAAATATGGGAATCGCGCGGAATTCTAGTTGTTTTGCCGAAAAATGCAAAAAATAATAAACGATCATGGCAGGGCGGATAATATGGTTCCTTAGGTCGTATTTGATTGCCCGGAAAAATTTTAGGCGATCGGGGTCCGCGACTCTTGGGACCACTCGGAATGCGTGGGTATAGCACACGAAAATATGGGAATCGGGCGAAATTCTAGGTCTTTTTCAGTAACATGCAAAAAATGTGGAAAGATCTTGGTAGGGCGGTGACTATGGTTCCTTTGGTCTTATTTGATAGTCCGGAAAAGTATTAGGCGTTAGGGGTCCGGAGGTCCCGTGACCACTCGGAAGGCGTGGGCTATAACACACAAAAATATGGGAATCGCGCGGAATTCTAGTTGTTTGGCCGAAAAACGCAAAAAATGAGGAACGATCATGGCGGGGCGGATACTATGGTTCCTTAGGTCGTATTTGATAGTCCGGAAAAATTTTAGGCGATAGGGGTCAGGTGGTCCCGGGACCACTCGGAAGGCGTGGGCTATAACACACAAAAATATGGGAATCGCGCGGAATTCTTGTTGTTTGGCCAAAAAACGCAAAAAATGAGGAACGATCATGGCGGGGTGGTTACTATGGTTCCTTAGGTCGTATTTGATGGCCCGGAAATTTTTTAGGCGATCGGGGTTTGGGGTTCCCGGGACCCCTTGGAAGGCGTGGGCTAAAGCACACGAAAACATGGAAATCACGCGGATTTCTAGTTTTTTGGCTGAAAAACACAAAAGACTAGGAACGATCATGGCTGGGCGGTGACTATGGTCCCTTAGGTCTTATTTGATAGTCCAGAAAATTTTTAGGCGATTCGGCTCCGGGGGGCCCGACCCACTCGGAAGGCGTGGGCGATAGCACACAAAAAATATGTGAATCGGGCGGAATTCTAGTTTTTTGGCCAACAATGCAAAAAATGAGGAACGATCATGGCGAGGCGGTGACTATGGTTCCTTAGGTCCTAATTGATGGCCCGAAATATTTTTAGGCGATCCGAGTCCGGTGGCTCGGCCCACTCGGAAGGCGTGGGGCACACAAAAATATGGTAATCGAGCGGAATTCTAGCTTTTTGGCTGAAAAACGCAATAAATGAGGAACGATCATGGCGGGGCGGTGACTATGGTTCCTTAGGTCGTATTTCATGGCCCGGAAAATTTCAGGCGATCGGGGTCCTCGGCTCCCGAGACCACTCGGAAGGCGTAAGCAATAGCACACGAAAATATGCAACTCGCGCGGAGTTCTAGTTTTTTGGCCGAAAAATGCAAAGCATTTGGAACGATCATGGTGGGGCGGTGACAATGGTACCTTAGGTCGTATTTGATAGTCCGGAAAAATTTTAGGCGATCGGGGTCCGCGGCTCCCCGGACCACTTGGAAGGCGTGGGTATAGCACACGAAAATATTGGAATCGGGCGTAATTCTAGTTTTTTGGCCGAAAAATGTAAAAAATGAGAAACGATGATGGCAGGGCAGTTACTATGGTTCCTTAGGACGTATTTGACAGCCCGGAAATATTTTAGTCGATCGGGGTCCGGGCGTCCCGGAACCACTTGGAAGGGTGGGCAATAGCACACAAAAATATTGTAATCGGGCGGAATTCTAGTTTTTTGGCCGAAAAACGCAAAAAATGAGGAATGATCATGGCTGGGTGGTGACTATGGTTCCTTAGGTCGTATTTGATAGTCCGGAAAATTTTTAGGCGATAGGGGTCCGGAGTTCCCGGGTTCACTTTGAAGGCGTGGGCTATAGGACACGAAAATATGGAAATCACGCGGAATTCTAGTTTTTTGGCTGAAAAACGCAAAAGACTAGGAATGATCATGGCGAGGCGGTGACTATGGTTCCTTAGGTCGTATTTGATAGTCCGAAAAATTTTTAGGCGATCCGGCTCCGGGGGCCCGACCCACTCGGAAGGCGTGGGCGATAGCACACAAAAAATATGTGAATCGGGCGGAATTCTAGTTTTTTGGCCAACAATTCAAAAAATGAGGAACGATCATGGCGAGGCGGTGACTATGGTTCCTTAGGTCCTAATTGATGGCCCGAAATATTTTTAGGCGATCCGAGTCCGGTGGCCCGGCCCACTCGGAAGGCGTGGGGCATATAAAAATATGGTAATCGAGCGGAATTCTAGCTTTTTGGCTGAAAAACGCAATAAATGAGGAACGATCATGGCGGGGCGGTGACTATGGTTCCTTAGGTCGTATTTGATGGCCCGGAAAATTTCAGGCGATCGAGGTCCTCGGCTCCCGGGACCACTCGGAAGGCGTAAGCAATAGCACACGAAAATATGCAACTCGCGCGGAGTTCTAGTTTTTTGGCCGAAAAATGCAAAGCATTTGGAACGATCATGGTGGGGCGGTGACAATGGTACCTTAGGTCGTATTTGATAGTCCGGAAAAATTTTAGGCGATCGGGGTCCGCGGCTCCCCGGACCACTTGGAAGGCGTGGGTATAGCACACGAAAATATGGGAATCGGGCGTAATTCTAGTTTTTTGGCCGAAAAATGTAAAAAATGAGAAACGATGATGGCAGGGCGGTTACTATGGTTCCTTAGGACGTATTTGACAGCCCGGAAATATTTTAGTCGATCGGGGTCCGGGGGTCCCGGAACCACTTGGAAGGGTGGGCAATAGCACACAAAAATATTGTAATCGGGCGGAATTCTAGTTTTTTGGCCGAAAAACGCAAAAAATGAGGAATGATCATGGCTGGGCGGTGACTATGGTTCCTTAGGTCGTATTTGATAGTCCGGAAAATTTTTAGGCGATAAGGGTCCGGAGTTCCCGGGTTCACTTTGAAGGCGTGGGCTATAGGACACGAAAATATGGAAATCACGCGGAATTCTAGTATTTTGGCTGAAAAACGCAAAAGACTAGGAATGATCATGGCGAGGAGGTGACTATGGTTCCTTAGGTCGTATTTGATAGTCCGAAAAATTTTTAGGCGATCCGGCTCCGGGGGGCCCGACCCACTCGGAAGGCGTGTGCGATAGCACACAAAAAATATGTGAATCGGGCGGAATTCTAGTTTTTTGGCCAACAATTCAAAAAATGAGGAACGATCATGGCGAGGCGGTGACTATGGTTCCTTAGGTCCTAATTGATGGCCCGAAATATTTTTAGGCGATCCGAGTCCGGTGGCCCGGCCCACTCGGAAGGCGTGGGGCACACAAAAATATGGTAATCGAGCGGAATTCTAGTTTTTTGGCTGAAAAACGCAATAAATGAGGAACGATCATGGCGGGGCGGTGACTATGGTTCCTTAGGTCGTATTTGATGGCCCGGAAAATTTCAGGCGATCGGGGTCCTCGGCTCCCGGGACCACTCGGAAGGCGTAAGCAATAGCACACGAAAATATGCAACTCGTGCGGAGTTCTAGTTTTTTGGCCGAAAAATGCAAAGCATTTGGAACGATCATGGTGGGGCGGTGACTATGGTACCTTAGGTTGTATTTGATAGTCCGGAAAAATTTTAGGCGATCGGGGTCCGCGGCTCCCCGGACCACTTGGAAGGCGTGGGTATAGCACACGAAAATATGGGAATCGGGCGTAATTCTAGTTTTTTGGCCGAAAAATGCAAAAAATGAGAAACGATGATGGCGGGGCGGTTACTATGGTTCCTTAGGACGTATTTGATGGCCCGAAAATATTTTAGTCGATCGGGGTCCGGGGGTCCCGGAACCACTTGGAAGGGTGGGCAATAGCACACAAAAATATTGTAATCGGGCGGAATTCTAGTTTTTTGGCCGAAAAACGCAATAAATGAGGAATGATCATGGCTGGGCGGTGACTATGGTTCCTTAGGTCGTATTTGATAGTCCGGAAAATTTTTAGGCGATAGGGGTCCGGAGTTCCCGGGTTCACTTTGAAGGCGTGGGCTATAGGACACGAAAATATGGGAATCGCGCGGAATTCTAGTTTTTTGGCCAAAAACGGAAAAAACTAGGAACGATCATGGCTGGGCGGTGACTATGGTTCCTTAGGTCTTATTTGATAGTCCGGAAAAATTTTAGGCTATCGGGGTCCGCGTCTCTTGGGACCACTCGGAATGCGTGGGTATAGCACACAAAAATATGGGAATCGAGCGAAATTCTAGTTGTTTGGCCGAAAAATGCAAAAAATGAGGAACGATCATGGCGGGGCGGATACTATGGTTCCTTAGGTCATATTTGATAGTCCAGAAAATTTTTAGGCGATCGGGGTCCGGTGGTCCCGGGACCCCTCGGAAGGCGTGGGCTAAAGCACACGAAAATATGGAATCGCGCGGAATTCTAGTTGTTTGGCCAAAAAACGCAAAAGACTAGGAATGATCATGGCGGGGCGGTGACTATGGTTCCTTAGGTCGTATTTGATAGTCCGGAAAAGTTTTAGTCGATCGGGGTCCGGCGGCCCGACCCACTCGGAAGGCGTGGGGCACACAAAAATATGGTAATCGAGCGGAATTCTATTTTTTGTCGAAAAAAGCAATAAATGAGGAACGATCATGGCGGGGCGGTGACTATGGTTCCTTAGATCGTATTTGATGGCCCAAAAAATTTTAGGCAATCGTGGTCCTTGGCTCCCGGGACCATTCGGAAGGCGTAAGCTATAGCACACGAAAATATGCAAATCGCGCGGAGTTCTAGTTTTTTGGCCGAAAAATGCAAAGCATTTGGAACGATCATGGTGGGGCAGTGACTATGGTACCTTAGGTCGTATTTGATAGTCCAGAAAATTTTTAGGCGATCGGGGTCCGCGGCTCCCCGGACCACTTGGAAGGCGTGGGTATAGCACACGAAAATATGGGAATCGGGCGTAATTCTAGTTTTTTGGCCAAAAAATGCAAAAAATGAGAAACGATGATGGCGGGGCGGTTACTATGGTTCCTTAGGTCGTATTTGACGGCCCCAAAAAATTTTAGTCGATCGGGGTCCGGGGTTCCCGGAACCACTTGGAAGGGTTAGCAATAGCACCCAAAAATATTGTAATCGGGCGGAATTCTAGTTTTTTGGCCGAAAAACGCAACAAATGAGGAATGATCATGGCTGGGCGGTGACTATGGTTCCTTAGGTCGTATTTGATAGTCCGAAAAAATTGTAGGCGATAGGTGTCCGGAGTTCCCGGGTTCACTTGGAAGGCGTGGGCTATAGGACACGAAAATATGAGAATAGCGCGAAATTCTAGTTTTTTGGCCGAAAAACAGAACAAACTAGGAACGATCTTGGCTGGGCGGTGACTATGGTTCCTTTTGGTCTGATTTGATCGTCAGGAAAATTTTTTTGTGATAGGGGTCCGCGTCACTTAGGGACTACTCGGAATGCGTGGGTATAGCACACGAAAATATGGGAATCAGGCAAAATTATAGTTGTTTGGCCGAAAAACGCAAAAAAATGAGGAACGATCATGGCGGGGCGAATACTATGGTTCCTTAGGTCGTATTTGATAGTCCGGAATTTTTTTAGGCGATCGGGGTCCGGAGGTCCCGGGACCCCTCGGAAGGCGTGGGCTAAAACACACAAAAATATGGGAATCGCACGGAATTCTAGTTGTTTGGCCGAAAAATGCAAAAAATAAGGAACGATCATGGCAGGGCGGATAATATGGTTCCTTAGCTCGTATTTGATTGACCGGAAAAATTTTAGGCGATCGGTGTCCGCGACTCTTGGGACCACTCGGAATGCGTGGGTATAGCACACGAAAATATGGGAATCGGGCGAAATTCTATGTCTTTTTCAGTAACATGCAAAAAATGTGGAAAGATCTTGACAGGGCGGTGACTATGGTTCCTTTGGTCTTATTTGATAGTCCGGAAAAATATTAGGCGTTAGGGGTCCGGAGGTCCCGGGACCACTCGGAAGGCGTGGGCTATAACACACAAAAATATGGGAATCGCGCGGAATTCTAGTTGTTTGGCCGAAAAACGCAAAAAATGAGGAACGATCATGGCGGGGCGGATACTATGGTTCCTTAGGTCGTATTTGAAAGTCCGGAAAAATTTTAGGCGATAGGGGTCAGGGGGTCCCGGGACCACTCGGAAGGCATGGGCTATAACACACAAAAATATGGGAATCGCGCGAAATTCTTGTTGTTTGGCCAAAAAATGCAAAAAATGAGGAATGATCATGGCGGGGTGGTTACTATGGTTCCTTAGGTCGTATTTGATGGCCCGGAAATTTTTTAGGCGACCGGGGTTTGGGGTTCCCGGGACCCCTTGGAAGGCGTGGGCTAAAGCACACGAAAATATGGAAATCACGCGGATTTCTAGTTTTTTGGCTGAAAAACGCAAAAGACTAGGAACGATCATGGCTGGGCGGTGACTATGGTCCCTTAGGTCTTATTTGATAGTCCGAAAAAATTTTAGGCGATCCGGCTCCGGGGGGCCCGACCCACTCGGAAGGCGTGGGGGATAGCACACAAAAAATATGTGAATCGGGCGGAATTCTAGTTGTTTGGCCAAAAATGCAAAAAATGAGGAACGATCATGGCGAGGCGGTGACTATGGTTCCTTAGGTCCTACTTGATGGCCCGAAATATTTTTAGGCGTTCCGAGTCCGGTGACCCGGCCCACTCGGAAGGCGTGGGGCACACAAAAATATGGTAATCGGGCGGAATTCTAGTTTTTTGGCCGCAAAACGCAACAAATGAGGAGTGATCATGGCTGGGCGGTGAATATGGTTCCTTAGGTCGTATTAGATAGTCCGTAAAAATTTTAGGCGATAGGGGTCCGGAGTTCCCGGATTCACTTGGAAGGCGTGGGCTATAGGACACGAAAATATGGGAATCGCGCGGAATTCTTGTTTTTTGGCCGAAAAATGCAAAGCATTTGGAACGATCATGGTGGGGCGGTGACTATGGTACCTTAGGTTGTATTTGATAGTCCGGAAAATTTTTAGGCGATCGGGGTCCGCGGCTCCCCGGACCACTTGGAAGGCGTGGGTATAGCACACGAAAAGATGGGAATCGGGCGTAATTCTAGTTTTTTGGCCGAAAAATGTAAAAAATGAGAAATGATGATGGCGGGGTGGTTACTATGGTTCCTTAGGACGTATTTGACAGCCCGGAAATATTTTAGTCGATCGGGGTCCGGGGGTCCCGGAACCACTTGGAAGGGTTGGCAATAGCACACAAAAATTTTGTAATCGGGCGGAATTCTAGTTTTTTGGCCGAAAAACGCAAAAAATGAGGAATGATCATGGCTGGGCGGTGACTATGGTTCCTTAGGTCGTATTTGATAGTCCGGAAAATTTTTAGGCAATAGGGGTCCGGAGTTCCCGGGTTCACTTTGAAGGCGTGGGCTATAGGACACGAAAATATGGAAATCACGCGGAATTCTAGTTTTTTGGCTGAAAAACGCAAAAGACTAGGAATGATCATGGCGGGGTGGTGACTATGGTTCCTTAGGTCGTATTTGATAATCCGAAAAATTTTTAGGCGATCCGGCTCCGGGGGGCCCGACCCACTCGGAAGGCGTGGCCGACAGTACACAAAAAATATGTGAATCGGACGGAATTCTAGTTTTTTGGCCAAAAATGCAAAAAATGAGGAACGATCATGGCGAGGCGGTGACTATGGTTCCTTAGGTCCTAATTGATGGCCCGAAATATTTTTAGGCGATCCGAGTCCGGTGGCCCGGCCCACTCGGAAGGCGTGGGGCACACAAAAATATGGTAATCGAGCGGAATTCTAGCTTTTTGGCTGAAAAACACAATAAATGAGGAACGATCATGGCGGGGCGGTGACTATGGTTCCTTAGGTCGTATTAGATGGCCCGGAAAATTTTAGGCGATCGGGGTCCTCGGCTCCCGGGACCACTCGGAAGGCTTAAGCTATAGCACACGAAAATATGCAACTCGCGCGGAGTTCTAGTTTTTTGGCCGAAAAATGCAAAGCATTTGGAACGATCATGGTGGGGCGGTGACTATGGTACCTTAGGTCGTATTTGATAGTCCGGAAAAATTTTAGGCGATCAAGGTCCGCGGCTCCCCGGACCACTTGGAAGGCGTGGGTATAACACATGAAAATATGGGAATCGGGCGTAATTCTAGTTTTTTGGCCGAAAAATGCAAAAAATGAGAAACGATGATGGCGGGGCGGTTACTATGGTTCCTTAGGACGTATTTGACGGCCCGGAAATATTTTAGTCGATCGGGTTCCGGGGGTCCCGGAACCACTTGGAAGGGTGGGCAATAGCACACAAAAATATTGTAATCGGGCGGAATTCTAGTTTTTTGGCCGAAAAACGCGACAAATGAGGAATGATCATGGCTGGGCGGTGACTATGGTTCCTTAGGTCGTATTTGATAGTCCGAAAAATTTTTAGGCGATAGGGGTCCGGAGTTCCCGGGTTCACTTTGAAGGCGTGGGCTATAGGACACGAAAATATGGGAATCGCGCGGAATTCTAGTTTTTTGGCCAAAAACGGAAAAAACTAGGAACGATCATGGCTGGGCGGTGACTATGGTTCCTTAGGTCTTATTTGATAGTCCGGAAAATTTTTAGGCTATCGGGGTCCGCGTCTCTTGGGACCACTCGGAATGCGTGGGTATAGCACACGAAAATATGGGAATCGAGCGAAATTCTAGTTGTTTGGCCGAAAAATGCAAAAAATGAGGAACGATCATGGCGGGGCGGATACTATGGTTCCTTAGGTCATATTTGACAGTCCGGAAAATTTTTAGGCGATCGGGGTCCGTTGATCCCGGGACCCCTCGGAAGGCGTGGGCTAAAGCACACGAAAATATGGAATCGCGCGGAATTCTAGTTGTTTGGCCAAAAAACGCAAAAGACTAGGAATGATCATGGCGGGGCGGTGACTATGGTTCCTTAGGTCGTATTTGATAGTCCGGAAAATTTTTAGTCGATCGGGGTCCGCGGCTTCCCGGACCACTTGGAAGGCGTGGGTATAGCACACGAAAATATTGGAATCGGGCGTAATTCTAGTTTTTTGACCGAAAAATGCAAAACATGAGAAACGATGATCGCGGGGCGGTTACTATGGATCCTTAGGTCGTAGTTGACAGCCCGGAAAAATTTTAGGTGATCAGGGTCCGGGGGTCCCGAAACCACTTGGAAGCGTGGGCAATAACACACAAAAATATTGTAATCGGGCGGAATTCTAGTTTTTTGGCTGAAAAACGCAACAAACGAGGAGTGATCATGGCTGGGCGGTGACTATGGTCCCTTAGGTCGTATTTGATAGTCCGTAAAAATTTTAGGCGATAGGGGTCCGGAGTTCCCGGATTCACTTGGAAGGCGTGGGCTATAGGACACGAAAATATGGGAATCGCGCGGAATTCTAGTTTTTTGGCCGAAAAATGCAAAGCATTTGGAACGATCATGGTGGGGCGGTGACTATGGTACCTTAGGTCGTATTTGATAGTCCGGAAAAATTTTAGGCGATCGGGGTCCGCGGCTCCCCGGACCACTTGGAAGGCGTGGGTATAGCACACGAAAATATGGGAATCGGGTGTAATTCTAGTTTTTTGGCCGAAAAATGTAAAAAATGAGAAACGATGATGGCGGGGCGGTTACTATGGTTCCTTAGGACGTATTTGACAGCCCGGAAAAATTTTAGGTGATCGGGGTCCGGGGTCCCGGAACCACTTGGAAGGGTGGGCAATAGCACACAAAAATATTGTTATCGGGCGGAATTCTAGTTTTTTGGCCGAAAAACACAAAAAATGAGGAATGATCATGGCTGGGCGGTGACTATGGTTCCTTAGGTCGTATTTGATAGTCCGGAAAATTTTTAGGCGATAGGGGTCCGGAGTTCCCGGGTTCACTTTGAAGGCGTGGGCTATAGGACACGAAAATATGGAAATCACGCGGAATTCTAGTTTTTTGGCTGAAAAACGCAAAAGACTAGGAATGATCATGGCGGGGCGGTGACTATGGTTCCTTAGGTCGTATTTGATATTCCGAAAAATTTTTAGGCGATCCGGCTCCGGGGGGGGCGACCCACTCGGAAGGCGTGGGTATAGCACACGAAAATATGGGAATCGGGCGTAATTCTAGTTTTTTGGCCGAAAAATGTAAAAAATGAGAAACGATGATGGTAGGGCGGTTACTATGGTTCCTTAGGACGTATTTGATAGCCCGGAAATATTTTAGTAGATCGGGGTCCGGGGGTCCCGGAACCACTTGGAAGGGTGGGCAATAGCACACAAAAATTTTGTAATCGGGCGGAATTCTAGTTTTTTGGCCGAAAAACGCAAAAAATGAGGAATGATCATGGCTGGGCGGTGACTATGGTTCCTTAGGTCGTATTTGATAGTCCGGAAAATTTTTAGGCGATAGGGGTCCGGAGTTCCCGGGTTCACTTTGAAGGCGTGGGCTATAGGACACGAAAATATGGAAATCACGCGGAATTCTAGTTTTTTCGCTGAAAAACGCAAAAGACTAGGAATGATCATGGCGGGGCGGTGACTATGGTTCCTTAGGTCATATTTGATAGTCCGAAAAATTTTTAGGCGATCCGGCTCCGGGGGGCCCGACCCACTCGGAAGGCGTGGGCGATAGCACACAAAAATTATGTGAAGCGGGCGGAATTCTAGTTTTTTGGCCAAAAATGCAAAAAATGAGGAACGATCATGGCGAGGTGGTGACTATGGTTCCTTAGGTCCTAATTGATGGCCCGAAATATTTTTAGGCAATCCGAGTCCGGTGGCCCGGCCCACTCGGAAGGCGTGGGGCACACAAAAATATAGTAATCGAGCGGAATTCTAGCTTTTTGGCTGAAAAACGCAATAAATGAGGAACGATCATGGCGGGGCGGTGACTATGGTTCCTTAGGTCGTATTTGATGGCCCGGAAAATTTTAGGCGATCGGGGTCCTCGGCTCCCGGGACCACTCGGAAGGCGTAAGCAATAGCACACGAAAATATGCAACTCGTGCGGAGTTCTAGTTTTTTGGCCGAAAAATGCAAAGCATTTGGAACGATCATGGTGGGGCGGTGACTATGGTACCTTAGGTCGTATTTGATAGTCCGGAAAAATTTTAGGCGATCGGGGTCCGCGGCTCCCCGGACCACTTGGAAGGCGTGGGTATAGCACACGAAAATATGGGAATCGGGCGTAATTCTAGTTTTTTGGCCGAAAAATGTAAAAATTGAGAAACGATGATGGTGGGGCGGTTACTATGGTTCCTTAGGACGTATTTGATAGCTCGGAAATATTTTAGTCGATCGGGGTCCGGGGGTCCCGGAACCACTTGGAAGGGTGGGCAATAGCACACAAAAATTTTGTAATCGGGCGGAATTCTAGTTTTTTGGCCGAAAAACGCAAAAAATGAGGAATGATCATGGCTGGGCGGTGACTATGGTTCCTTAGGTCGTATTTGATAGTCCGGAAAATTTTTAGGCAATAGGGGTCCGGAGTTCCCGGGTTCACTTTGAAGGCGTGGGCTATAGGACACGAAAATATGGAAATCACGCGGAATTCTAGTTTTTTGGCTGAAAAACGCAAAAGACTAGGAATGATCATGGCGGGGCGGTGACTATGGTTCCTTAGGTCGTATTTGATAGTCCGAAAAATTTTTAGGCGATCCGGCTCCGGGGGCCCGACCCACTCGGAAGGCGTGGCCGACAGTACACAAAAAATATGTGAATCGGACGGAATTCTAGTTTTTTGGCCAAAAATGCAAAAAATGAGGAACGATCATGGCGAGGCGGTGACTATGGTTCCTTAGGTCCTAATTGATGGCCCGAAATATTTTTAGGCGATCCGAGTCCGGTGGCCCGGCCCACTCGGAAGGCGTGGGGCACACAAAAATATGGTAATCGAGCGGAATTCTAGCTTTTTGGCTGAAAAACACAATAAATGAGGAACGATCATGGCGGGGCGGTGACTATGGTTCCTTAGGTCGTATTAGATGGCCCGGAAAATTTTAGGCGATCGGGGTCCTCGGCTCCCGGGACCACTCGGAAGGCTTAAGCTATAGCACACGAAAATATGCAACTCGCGCGGAGTTCTAGTTTTTTGGCCGAAAAATGCAAAGCATTTGGAACGATCATGGTGGGGCGGTGACTATGGTACCTTAGGTCGTATTTGATAGTCCGGAAAAATTTTAGGCGATCAAGGTCCGCGGCTCCCCGGACCACTTGGAAGGCGTGGGTATAACACATGAAAATATGGGAATCGGGCGTAATTCTAGTTTTTTGGCCGAAAAATGCAAAAAATGAGAAACGATGATGGCGGGGCGGTTACTATGGTTCCTTAGGACGTATTTGACGGCCCGGAAATATTTTAGTCGATCGGGTTCCGGGGGTCCCGGAACCACTTGGAAGGGTGGGCAATAGCACACAAAAATATTGTAATCGGGCGGAATTCTAGTTTTTTGGCCGAAAAACGCGACAAATGAGGAATGATCATGGCTGGGCGGTGACTATGGTTCCTTAGGTCGTATTTGATAGTCCGAAAAATTTTTAGGCGATAGGGGTCCGGAGTTCCCGGGTTCACTTTGAAGGCGTGGGCTATAGGACACGAAAATATGGGAATCGCGCGGAATTCTAGTTTTTTGGCCAAAAACGGAAAAAACTAGGAACGATCATGGCTGGGCGGTGACTATGGTTCCTTAGGTCTTATTTGATAGTCCGGAAAGTTTTTAGGCTATCGGGGTCCGCGTCTCTTGGGACCACTCGGAATGCGTGGGTATAGCACACGAAAATATGGGAATCGAGCGAAATTCTAGTTGTTTGGCCGAAAAATGCAAAAAATGAGGAACGATCATGGCGGGGCGGATACTATGGTTCCTTAGGTCATATTTGACAGTCCGGAAAATTTTTAGGCGATCGGGGTCCGTTGATCCCGGGACCCCTCGGAAGGCGTGGGCTAAAGCACACGAAAATATGGAATCGCGCGGAATTCTAGTTGTTTGGCCAAAAAACGCAAAAGACTAGGAATGATCATGGCGGGGCGGTGACTATGGTTCCTTAGGTCGTATTTGATAGTCCGGAAAATTTTTAGTCGATCGGGGTCCGCGGCTTCCCGGACCACTTGGAAGGCGTGGGTATAGCACACGAAAATATTGGAATCGGGCGTAATTCTAGTTTTTTGACCGAAAAATGCAAAACATGAGAAACGATGATCGCGGGGCGGTTACTATGGTTCCTTAGGTCGTAGTTGACAGCCCGGAAAAATTTTAGGTGATCGGGGTCCGGGGGTCCCGAAACCACTTGGAAGCGTGGGCAATAACACACAAAAATATTGTAATCGGGCGGAATTCTAGTTTTTTGGCCGAAAAACGCAACAAATGAGGAGTGATCATGGCTGGGCGGTGACTATGGTCCCTTAGGTCGTATTTGATAGTCCGTAAAAATTTTAGGCGATAGGGGTCCGGAGTTCCCGGATTCACTTGGAAGGCGTGGGCTATAGGACACGAAAATATGGGAATCGCGCGGAATTCTAGTTTTTTGGCCGAAAAATGCAAAGCATTTGGAACGATCATGGTGGGGCGGTGACTATGGTACCTTAGGTCGTATTTGATAGTCCGGAAAAATTTTAGGCGATCGGGGTCCGCGGCTCCCCGGACCACTTGGAAGGCGTGGGTATAGCACACGAAAATATGGGAATCGGGTGTAATTCTAGTTTTTTGGCCGAAAAATGCAAAAAATGAGAAACGATGATGGCGGGGCGGTTACTATGGTTCCTTAGGTCGTAGTTGACAGCCCGGAAAAATTTTAGGTGATCGGGGTCCGGGGTCCCGGAACCACTTGGAAGGGTGGGCAATAGCACACAAAAATATTGTTATCGGGCGGAATTCTAGTTTTTTGGCCGAAAAACACAAAAAATGAGGAATGATCATGGCTGGGCGGTGACTATGGTTCCTTAGGTCGTATTTGATAGTCCGGAAAATTTTTAGGCGATAGGGGTCCGGAGTTCCCGGGTTCACTTTGAAGGCGTGGGCTATAGGACACGAAAATATGGAAATCACGCGGAATTCTAGTTTTTTGGCTGAAAAACGCAAAAGACTAGGAATGATCATGGCGGGACGGTGACTATGGTTCCTTAGGTCGTATTTGATATTCCGAAAAATTTTTAGGCGATCCGGCTCCGGGGGGGCCGACCCACTCGGAAGGCGTGGGCGATAGTACACAAAAAATATGTGAATCGGGCGGAATTCTAGTTTTTTGGCCAAAAATGCAAAAAATAAGGAACGATCATGGCGAGGCGGTGACTATGGTTCCTTAGGTCCTAATTGATGGCCCGAAATATTTTTAGGCGATCCGAGTCCGGTGGCCCGGCCCACTCGGAAGGCGTGGGGCACACAAAAATATGGTAATCGAGCGGAATTCTAGCTTTTTGGCTGAAAAACGCAATAAATGAGGAACGATCATGGCAGGGCGGTGACTACGGTTCCTTAGGTCGTATTTGATGGCCCGGAAAATTTTAGGCGATCGGGGTCCTCGGCACCCGGGACCACTCGGAAGACTTAAGCAATAGCACACGAAAATATGCAACTCGCGCGGAGTTCTAGTTTTTTGGCCGAAAAATGCAAAGCATTTGGAACGATCATGGTGGGGCGGTGACTATGGTACCTTAGGTCGTATTTGATAGTCCGGAAAAATTTTAGGCGATCGAGGTCCGCGGCTCCCTGGACCACTTGGAAGGCGTGGGTATAGCACATGAAAATATGGGAATCGGGCGTAATTCTAGTTTTTTGGCCGAAAAATGCAAAAAATGAGAAACGATGATGGCGGGGCTGTTACTATGGTTCCTTAGGACGTATTTGACGGCCCGGAAATATTTTAGTCGATCGGGGTCCGGGGTTCCCGGAACCACTTGGAAGGGTGGGCAATAGCACACAAAAATATTGTAATCGGGCGGAATTCTAGTTTTTTGGCCGAAAAACACGACAAATGAGGAATGATCATGGCTGGGCGGTGACTATGGTTCCTTAGGTCGTATTTGATAGTCCGTAAAAATTTTAGGCGATAGTGGTCCGAAGTTCCCGGGTTCACTTTGAAGGCGTGGGCTATAGGACACGAAAATATGGAAATCACGCGGAATTCTAGTTTTTTGGCTGAAAAACGCAAAAGACTAGGAATGATCATGGCGGGTCGGTGACTATGGTTCCTTAGGTCGTATTTGATAGTCCGAAAAATTTTTAGGCGATCCGGCTCCGGGGGCCCGACCCACTCGGAAGGCGTGGGCGATAGCACACAAAAAATATGTGAATCGGGCGGAATTCTAGTTTTTTGGCCAAAAATGCAAAAAATGAGGAACGATCATGGCAAGGCGGTGACTATGGTTCCTTAGGTCCTACTTGATGGCCCGAAATATTTTTAGGCGTTCCGAGTCCGGTGGCCCGGCCCACTCGGAAGGCGTGGGGCACACAAAAATATGGTAATCTGGCGGAATTCTAGTTTTTTGGCCGCAAAACGCAACAAATGAGGAGTGATTATGGCTGGGCGGTGAATATGGTTCCTTAGGTCGTATTTGATAGTCCGTAAAAATTTTAGGCGATAGGGGTCCTCGGCTCCCGGGACCACTCGGAAGGCGTGGGCTATAGGACACAAAAATATGGGAATCGCGCGGAATTCTAGTTTTTTGGCCGAAAAATGCAAAGCATTTGGAACGATCATGGTGGGGCGGTGACTATGGTACCTTAGGTCGTATTTGATAGTCCGGAAAAATTTTAGGCGATCGGGGTCCGCGGCTCCCCGGACCACTTGGAAGGCGTGGGTATAGCACACGAAAATATGGGAATCGTGGGTAATTCTAGTTTTTTGGCCAAAAAATGCAAAAAATGAGAAACGATGATGGCGGGGCAGTTACTATGGTTCCTTAGGACGTATTTGACGGCCCGGAAATATTTTAGTCGATCGGGGTCCGGGGGTCCCGGAACCACTTGGAAGGGTGGGCAATAGCACACAAAAATATTGTAATCGGGCGAAATTCTAGTTTTTTCGCCGAAAAACGCAACAAATGAGGAATGATCATGGCTGGGCGGTGACTATGGTTCCTTAGGTCGTATTTGATAGTCCGGAAAATTTTTAGGCGATAGGGGTCCGGAGTTCCCGGGTTCACTTTGAAGGCGTGGGCTATAGGACACGAAAATATGGGAATCGCACGGAATTCTAGTTTTTTGGCCAAAAACGGAAAAAACTAGGAACGATCATGGCTGGGCGGTGACTATGGTTCCTTAGTTCTTATTTGATAGTCCGGAAAAATTTTAGGCTATCGGGGTCCGCGTCTCTTGGGACCACTCGGAATGTGTGGGTATAGCACACGAAAATATGGGAATCGAGCGAAATTCTAGTTGTTTGGCCGAAAAATGCAAAAAATGAGGAACGATCATGGCGGGGCGGATACTATGGTTCCTTAGGTCATATTTGATAGTCCGAAAAAATTTTAGGCGATCGGGGTCCGGTGGTCCCGGGACCCCTCGGAAGGCGTGGGCTATAACACACACAAATATGGGAATCGCACGGAATTCTAGTTGTTTGGCCGAAAAATGCAAAAAATAAGGAACGATCATGGCAGGGCGGATAATATGGTTCCTTAGGTCGTATTTTATTGCCCGGAAAAATTTTAGGCGATCGGGGTCCGCGAGTCTTGGGACCACTCGTAATGCGTGGGTATAGCACACGAAAATATGGGAATCGGGCTAAATTCTAGGTCTTTTTCAGTAACATGCAAAAAATGTGGAAAGATCTTGGCAGGGCGGTGACTATGGTTCCTTTGGTCTTATTTGATAGTCCGGAAAAATATTAGGCGTTAGGGGTCCGGAGGTCCCGGGACCACTCGGAAGGTGTGGGCTATAACACACAAAAATATGGGAATCGCGCGGAATTCTAGTTGTTTGGCCGAAAAACGCAAAAAATGAGGAACGATCATGGCGGGGCGGATACTATGGTTCCTTAGGTCGTATTTGATAGTCCGGAAAAATTTTAGGCGATAGGGGTCAGGAGGTCCCGGGACCACTCGGAAGGCGTGGGCTATAACACACAAAAATATGGGAATCGCGCGGAATTCTAGTTGTTTGGCCGAAAAACGCAAAAAATGAGGAACGATCATGGCGGGGTGGTTACTATGGTTCCTTAGGTCGTATTTGATGGCCCGGAAATTTTTTAGGCGATCGGGGTTTGGGGTTCCCGGGACCCCTTGGAAGGCGTGGGCTAAAGCACAGGAAAATATGAAAATCACGCGGATTTCTAGTTTTTGGCTGAAAAACGCAAAAGACTAGGAACGATCATGGCTGGGCGGTAACTATGGTTCCTTAGGTCTTATTTGATAGTCCGGAAAATTTTTAGGCGATCCGGCTCCGGGGGGCCAGACCCACTCGGAAGGCGTGGGCGATAGCACACAAAAAATATGTGAATCGGGCGGAATTCTAGTTGTTTGGCCAAAAATGCAAAAAATGAGGAACGATCATGGCGAGGCGGTGACTATGGTTCCTTAGGTCCTACTTGATGGCCCGAAATATTTTTAGGCGATCCGAGTCCGGTGGCCCGGCCCACTCGGAAGGCGTGGGGCACACAAAAATATGGTAATCGAGCGGAATTCTAGCTTTTTGGCTGAAAAACGCAATAAATGAGGAACGATCATGGCGGGGCGGTGACTATGGTTCCTTAGGTCGTATTTGATGGCCTGGAAAATTTTAGGAGATCGGGGTCCTCGGCTCCCGGGACCACTCGGAAGGCGTAAGCAATAGCACACTAAAATATGCAAATCGCGCGGAGTTCTAGTTTTTTGGCCGAAAAATGCAAAGCATTTGGAACGATCATGGTGGGGCGGTGACTATGGTATCTTAGGTCGTATTTGATAGTCCAGAAAAATTTTAGGCGATTGGGGTCCGCGGCTCCCCGGACCACTTGGAAGGCGTGGGTATAGCACACGAAAATATGGGAATCGGGCTTAATTCTAGTTTTTTGGCCGAAAAATGCAAAAAATGAGAAACGATGATGGCTGGGCGGTTACTATGGTTCCTTAGGACGTATTTGATGGCCCAGAAATATTTTAGTCGATCGGGGTCCGGGGGTCCCGGAACCACTTGGAAGGGTGGGCAATAGCACACAAAAATATTGTAATCGGGCGGAATTCTAGTTTTTTGGCCGAAAAACGCAACAAATGAGGAATGGTCATGGCTGGGCGGTGACTATGGTTCCTTAGGTCGTATTTGATAGTCCGGAAAATTTTTAGGCGATAGGGGTCCGGAGTTCCCAGGTTCACTTTGAAGGCGTAGGCTATAGGACACGAAAATATGGGAATCGCGCGGAATTCTAGTTTTTTGGCCAGAAACGAAAAAAACTAGGAACGATCATGGCTGGGCGGTGACTATGGTTCCTTAGGTCTTATTTGATAGTCCGGAAAAATTTTAGGCTATCGGGGTCCGCGTCTCTTGGGACTACTCGGAATGCGTGGGTATAGCACACGAAAATATGGGAATCGGGCGAAATTCTAGTTGTTTGGCCGAAAAATTCAAAAAATGAGGAACGATCATGGCGGGGCGGATACTATGGTTCCTTAGGTCATATTTGATAGTCCGGAAAATTTTTAGGCGATCGGGGTCCGGTGGTCCCGGGACCCCTCGGAAGGCGTGGGCTAAAGCACACGAAAATATGGAATCGCGCGGAATTCTAGTTGTCTGGCCGAAAAATGCAAAAGACTAGGAATGATCATGGCGGGGCGGTGACTATGGTTCCTTAGGTCGTATTTGATAGTCCGGAAAATTTTTAGGCGATCCGGCTCCGTGGAGCCCGACCCACTCGGAAGGCGTGGGCGCGCACACAAAAATATGGGAATCGGGCGGAATTCAAGTTTTTTGGCCAAAAAATACAAAAAATGAGGAACGATCATGGCGAGGCGGTGACTATGGTTCCTTAGGTCATATTTGATGGCCCGGAAAATTTTAGGCGATCGGGGTCCACGACTCCCGGGACCACTCGGAAGGCGTAAGCTATAGCACACGAAAATATGCAAATCGCACGGAGTTCTAGTTTTTTGGCCGAAAAATGCAAAGCATTTGGAAAGATCATGGTGGGGCGGTGACTATGGTACCTTAGGTCGTATTTGATAGTCCGGAAAAATTTTAGGCAATCGGGGTCTGCGGCTCCCCTGACCAATTTGGAAGGCGTGGGTATAGCACACGAAAATATGGGAATCGGGCGTAATTCTAGTTTTTTGGTCGAAAAATGCAAAAAATGAGAAACGATGATGGCAGTGCGGTTATTATGGTTCCTTAGGTCGTATTTGACGCCCCAGAATAATTTTAGTCGATCGGGGTCCGGGGGTCCCGGAACTACTTGGAAGGGTGGGCAATAGCACACAAAAATATTGTAATCGGGCAGAATTCTAGTTTTTTGGCCGAAACACACAACAAATGAGGAATGATCATGGCTGGGCGGTGACTATGGTTCCTTAGGTCGTATTTTATAGTCCGGAAAAATTTTAGGTGATAGGGGTCCGGAGTTCCCGGGTTCACTTGGAAGGCGTGGGCTATAGGACACGAAAATATGGGAATCGAGCGGAATTCTAGTTTTTTGAGCGAAAAACGGAAAAAACTAGGAACGATCATGGCTGGACGGTGACTATGGTTCTTTAGGACTTATTTGATAGTTCGGAAAAATTTTAGGCGATCGGGGTCCGCGGCTCTTGGGCCCACTCGGAAGGCGTGGGCGATAGCACACAAAAATATGGTAATCGAGCGGAATTCTAGTTTTTTTTCAGTAACATGCAAAAAATGTGGAAAGATCTTGGCAGGGCGGTGACTATGGTTCCTTTGGTCTTATTTGATAGTCCGAAAAAATATTAGGCGATAGGGGTCCGGAGGTCCCGGGACCACTCGGAAGGCGGGGCAGTGACTATGGTTCCTTAGGTCGTATTTGATAGTCCGGAAAATTTTTAGGCGATCCGGCTCCGGGGGGCCCGACCCACTCGGAAGGCGTGGGCGATAGCACACAAAAATATGGGAATCGGGCGAAATTCTAGTTTTTTGGCCAAAAATGCAAAAAATGAGGAACGATCATGGCGAGGCGGTGACTATGGTTCCTTAGGTCCTAATTGATGGCCCAAAATTTTTTTAGGCGATCTGAGTCCGGCAGCCCGGCCCACTCGGAAGGCATGGGCAATAGCACACAAAAATATGGTAATCGAGCGGAATTCTAGTTTTTTGGCCGAAAAATGCAATAAATGAGGAACGATCATGGCGGGGCAGTGACTATGGTTCCTTAGGTCGTATTTGATAGTCCAGAAAAATTTTTGGCGATAGGGGTCAGGAGGTCCCGGGACCACTCGGAAGGCGTGTGCTATAACATACAAAAATATGGGAATCGCGCGGAATTCTAGTTGTTTGGCCGAAAAACGCAAAAAATGAGGAACGATCATGGCGGGGTGGTTACTATGGCTCCTTAAGTCGTATTTGATGGCCCGAAAAATTTTTAGGCGATCGGGGTTCGGGGTTCCCGGGACCCCTTGGAAGGCGTGGGCTAAAGCACACGAAAATATGGAAATCGCGCGGAATTCTAGTTTTTTGGCTGAAAAACGCAAAAGACTAGGAACGATCATGGCGGGGCGATGACTATGGTTCCTTAGGTCATATTTGATAGTCCGAAAAATTTTTAGGGGATCCGGCTCCGGGGGCCCGACCCACTCGGAAGGCGTGGGCGATAGCACACAAAAATATGGGAATCAGGTGGAATTCTATTTTTTTAGCCAAAAAATGCAAAAAATGAGGAATGATCATGGCGAGGCGGTGACTATGGTTCCTTAGGTCCTAATTGATGGCCCAAAAATTTTTCAGGTGATCCGAATCCGGCGGCCCGGCCCACTCGGAAGGTGTGGGCTAGCGCACAAAAATATGGTAATCGAGCGGAATTCTAGTTTTTTGGCCGAAAAACACAATAAATGAGGAACGATCATGGCGGGGCGATGACTATGGTTCCTTAGGTCGTATTTGATGGCCCGAAATTTTTTTAGGCGATCGGGGTTCGGGGTTCCCGGGACCCCTTGGAAGGCGTGGGCTAAAGCACACGAAAATATGGAAATCGCGTGGAATTCTAGTTTTTTGGCTGAAAAATGCAAAAGACTAGGAACGATCATGGCGGGGCGGTGACTATGGTTCCTTAGGTCGTATTTGATAGTCCGGAAAATTTTTAGGGGATCCGGCTCCGGGGGGCCCGACCCACTCGGAAGGCGTGGGCGATAGCACACAAAAATATGGGAATCAGGTGGAATTCTATTTTTTTGGCCAAAAAATGCAAAAAATGAGGAATGATCATGGCGAGGCGGTGACTATGGTTCCTTAGGTCCTAATTGATGGCCCAAAAATTTTTCAGGTGATCCGAGTCAGGCGGCCCGGCCCACTCGGAAGGCGTGGGCTAGCACACAAAAATATGGTAATCGAGCGGAATTCTAGTTTTTTGGCCGAAAAACACAATAAATGAGGAACGATCATGGCGGGGCGATGACTATGGTTCCTTAGGTCGTATTGGATGGCCCAGAAAATTTTAGGCGATCGGGGTCCACGGCTCCCGGGACCACTCGGAAGGCGTAAGCTATTGCACACGAAAATATGCAAATCGCGCGGAGTTCCAGTTTTTTGGCCGAAAAATGCAAAGCATTTGGAACGATCATTGTGGGGCGGTGACTATGGTACCTTAGGTCGTATTTGATAGTCTGAAAAAATTTTAGGCGATCGGGATCCGCGGCTCCCTGGACCACTGGGAAGTCGTGGGTATAACACACGAAAATATGGGAATCGGGCGTAATTCTAGTTTTTTTGCCGAAAAATGCAAAAAATGAGAAACGATGATCGCGGGGCGGTTACTATGGTTCCTTGGGTCGTATTTGACGGCCCGGAAAATTTTTAGGCGATCGGGGTCCGGGGGTCCCGGAACCACTTGGAAGGGTGGGCAATAGCACACAAAAATATTGTAATCGGGCGGAATTCTAGTTTTTTGGCCGAAACACGCAACAAATGAGGAATGATCATGGCTGGGCAGTGACTATGGTTCCCTAGGTCGTATTTGATAGTACGGAAAAATTTTAGGCGATAGGGGTCCGGAGTTCCCGGATTCCTTGTAAGGCGTGGGCTATAGGACACGAAAATATGGGAATCGAGCGTAATTCTAGTTTTTTGGCCGAAAAATGGAAAAACTAGGAACGATCATGGCTGGGCGGTGACTATGGTTCCTTAGGACTTATTTGATAGTCCGGAAAAATTTTAGGCGATCGGGGTCCGCGGCTCTTGGGAGCACTCGGAATGCGTGGGTATAGCACACGAAAATATGGGAATCGGGCGAAATTCTAGTTGTTTGGCCGAAAAACGCAAAACATGAGGAACGATCATGGCGGGGTGGTTACTATGGTTCCTTAGGTCGTATTGAATGGCCCGGAAAATTTTTAGGTGATCGGGGTTCGGGGTTCCCGGCACCCCTTTGAAGGCGTGGTCTAAAGCATACGAAAATATGGAAATCGCGCGGAATTCTAGTTTTTTGGCTGAAAAACGCAAAAGACTAGGAACGATCATGGCGGGGCGGTGACTGTGGTTCCTTAGGTCATATTTGATTGTCCGGAAAATTTTTAGGCGATCCGGCTCCGAGGGCCCCGACCCACTCGGAAGGCGTGGGCGATAGCACACAAAAATATGGGAATCAGGCGGAATTCTCGTTTTATGGCCAAAATTTGCAAAAAGTGAGGAACGAACATGGCGAGACGATGACTATGGTTCCTTAGGTCTTAATTGATGGCCCGAAATTTTTTTAGGCGATCCGAGCCTGGCGGCCCGGCCCACTCGGAAGGCGTGGGCAATAGCACACAAAAATATGGTAATCGAGCGGAATTCTAGTTTTTTGGCCGAAAAACGCATTAAATGAGGAACGATCATGGCGGGGCGGTGACTATAGTTCTTTAGGTCGTATTTGATGACCCGAAAAATTTTAGGAGATTGGGGTCCACGACTCCCGGGACCACTCAAAAAGCGTAAGCCATAGCACACGAAAATATGCAAATCGCGCGGAATTCTAGTTTTTTGGCCGAAAAATGCAAAGCATTTGGAATGATCATGGTGGGGCGGTGACTATGGTACCTTAGGTCGTATTTGATAGTACGGAAAAATGTTAGGCGATCGGAGTCTGCGGCTCCCCGGACCACTTGGAAGGCGTGGGTATAGCACACGAAAATATGGGAATCGGGCGTAATTCAAGTATTTTGGCCGAAAAATGCAAAAAATGAGAAACGATGATGGCGGGGCGGTTACTATGGTTCCTTAGGTCGTATTTGACGGCCCAGAAAAATTTTAGGCGATCGGGATCCGGGTGTCCCGGAACCACTGGGAAGGGTGGGCAATAGCACACAAAAATATGTAATCGGGCGGAATTCTAGTTTTTTGGCCGAAAAACGCAACAAATGAGGAATGATCATGGCTGGGCGGTGACTATGGTTCCTTAGGTCGTATTTGATAGTCCGGAAAATTTTTAGGCGATCCGGCTCCGGGGGGCCCGACCCACTCGGAAGGCATGGGCGATAGCACACAAAAATATGAGAATCGGGCGGAATTCTAGTTGTTTGGCCAAAAAATGCAAAAAATGAGGAACGATTATAGCGAGGCAGTGACTATGGTTCCTTAGGTCCTAATTGATGGCCCAAAAAATTTTTAGGCGATCCGAGTCCGGCGGCCCGGCCCACTCGGAAGGCGTGGGCAATAGCACACAAAAATATGGTAATCGAGCGGAATTCTAGTTTTTTGGCCGAAAAACGCAATAAATGAGGAACGATCATGGCGGGGCGGTGACTATGGTTCCTTAGGTCGTATTTGATGGCCCGGAAAATTTTAGGCGATCGGGGTCCATGGCTCCCGGGACCACTCGGAAGGCGTAAGCTATAGCACACGAAAATATGCAAATCGCGCGGAGTTCTAGTTTTTTTGCCGAAAAATGCAAAGCATTTGGAACGATCATGGTGGGGCGATGACTATGGTACCTTAGGTCGTATTTGATAGTCCAGAAAATTTTTAGGCGATCGGGGTCCGCGGTTCCCCGGACCACTTGGAAGGCGTGGGTATAGCACACGATAATATGGGAATCGGGCGTAATTCTAGTTTTTTGGCCGAAAAATGCAAAAAATGAGAAACGATGATGGCGGGGCGGTTACTATGGTTCCTTAGGTCGTATTTGATAGCCCAGAAAAATTTTAGGCGATTGGGGTCCGGGGGTCCCGGAACCACTGGGAAGGGTGGGCAATAGCACACAAAAATATTGTAATCGGGCGGAATTCTAGTTTTTTGGCCGAAAAACGCAACAAAAGAGGAATGATCATGGCTGGGCGGTGACTATGGTTCCTTAGGTCGTATTTGATAGTCCGGAAAAATTTTAGGCGATAGGGGTCCTGAGGTCCCGGGACCACTCGGAAGGTGTGGGCTATAACAACCAAAAATAATGGAATCGCGCGGAATTCTAGTTGTTTGGCCGAAAAATGCAAAGAATAAGGAACGATCATGGCTGGGCGGTGACTATGGTTCCTTAGGTTTTATTTGATAGTCCGGAAAAGTTTTAGGCGATAGGGGTCCGGAGACCCGGATCCACTTGTAAGGCGTGGGTATAACACACGAAAATATGGGAATCGGGCGGAATTCTAGTTGTTTGGCCGAAAAATGCAAAAAATGAGAAACGATCATGGCGGGGTGGATACTATGGTTTCTTAGGTCGTATTTGAGAGTCCGGAAAATTTTTAGGCGATAGGTGTCAGGAGGTCCCAGGACCACTCGGAAGGCGTGGGCTATAACACACAAAAATATGGGAATCGCGCGGAATTCTAGTTGTTTGGCTGAAAAACGCAAAAAATGAGGAACAATCATGGCGGGGTGGTTACTATGGTTCCTTAGGTCCTAATTGATGGCCCGAAAAATTTTAGGCGATCGGGGTCCACGGCTCCCGGGACCACTCGGAAGGCGTAAGCTATAGCACACGAAAATATGCAAATCGCGCGGAGTTCTAGTTTTTTGGCCGAAAACTGCAAAGCATTTGGAACGATCATGGTGGGGCGGGGACTATGGTACCTTAGGTCGTATTTGATATTCCGGAAAAATTTTAGGCGATCGGGGTCCGCGGCTCACTAGACCACTTGGAAGGCGTGGGTATAGCACACGAAAATATGGGAATCGGGCATAATTCTAGTTTTTTGGCCAAAAAATGCAAAAAATGAGAAACGATGATGGCGGGGCGGTTACTATGGTTCCTTAGGTCGTAAATGACTGCCCGGAAAACTTTTAGGCGATCGGGGTCCGGGGGTCCCGGAACCACTTGGAAGGGTGGGCAATAGCACACAAACATATTGTAATCGGGTGGAATTCTAGTTTTTGGCCGAAAAACGCAACAAATGAGGAATGATCATGGCTGGGTGGTGACTATGGTTCCTTAGGTGGTATTTGATAGTCCGGATAAATTTTAGGCGATAGGGGTCCGGAGTTCCCGGGTTCACTTGGAAGGCGTGGGCTATAGGACACGAAAATATGGGAATCGCGCGGAATTCTAGTTTTTTGTCCGAAAAACGGAAAAAACTAGGAACGATCATGGCTGGGCGGTGACTATGGTTCCTTAGGTCTTATTTGATATTCCGGAAAAATTTTAGGCGATCGGGGTCCGCGGCTCTTGGGACCACTCGGAATGCGTGGGTATAGCACACGAAAATATGGGAATCGGGCGAAATTCTAGTTGTTTGGCCGAAAAATGCAAAAAATGAGGAACGATCATGGCGGGGTGGTTACTATGGTTCCTTAGGTCGTATTTGATGGCCCGGAAAATTTGTAGGCGATCGGGGTTCGGGGTTCCCGGGACCCCTTTGAAGGCGTGGGCTAAAGCACACGAAAATATGAAAATCGCGCGAAATTCTAGTTTTTTGGCTGAAAAACGCAAAAGACTAGGAACGATCATGGCGGGGCGGTGACTATGGTTCCTTAGGTCGTATTTGATAGTCCGAAAAATTTTTAGGCGATCCGGCTCCGGGGGGCCCGACCCACTCGGAAGGCGTGGGCAATAGCACACAAAAATATGGTAATCGAGCGGAATTCTAGTTTTTTGGCCGAAAAATAAAATAAATGAGGAACGATCATGGCGGGGAGCTGACTATGGTTCCTTAGGTCATATTTGATGGCCAGGAAAATTTTAGGCGATCGGGGTCCACGGCTCCCGGGACCACTCGGAAGGCGTAAGCTTTAGCACACTAAAATATGCAAATCGCGCGGAGTTCTAGTTTTTAGGCCAAAAAATGCAAAGCATTTGGAACGATCATGGTGGGGCGGTGACTATGGTACCTTAGGTCGTATTTGATAGTCCGGAAAAATTTTAGGCGATCGGGGTCCGCGGCTCCCCAGACCACTTGGAAGGCGTGGGTATAGCACACGAAAATATGGGAATCGGGCGTAATTCTAGTTTTTTGGCCGAAAAATGCAAAAAATGAGAAACGATGATGGTGGGGCAGTTACTATGGTTCCTTGTGTCGTATTTTACGGCCCGGAAAATTTTTAGGCGATCGGGGTCCGGGGGTCCCGGAACCACTTGGAAGGGTGGGCAATAGCACACAAAAATATTGTAATCGGGCGGAATTCTAGTTTTTGGCCGAAAAATGCAACAAATGAGGAATGATCATGGCCGCGGCTCTTGGGACCACTCGGAAGGCGTGGGCAATAGCACACGAAAATATGGGAATCGGGTGACTATGGTTCTTTAGGTCGTATTTGATAGTCCGGACAAATTTTAGGCGGTAGGGGTCCGGAGTTCCCGGGTTCACATGGAAGGCGTGGGCTATAGGACATGAAAATATGGGAATCGCGCGGAATTCTGGTTATTTGGCCGAAAAACGGAAAAAACTTGGAACGATCATGGCTGGGCGGTGACTATGGTTCCTTAGGTCTTATTTGATATTCCGGAAAAATTTTAGGCGATCGGGGTCCGCGGCTCTTGGGACCACTCCGAATGCGTGGGTATAGCACACGAAAATATGGGAATCGGGCGAAATTCTAGTTGTTTGGCTGAAAAACGCAAAAAATAAGGAACGATCATGGCGAGGTGGTTACTATGGTTCCTTAGGTCGTATTTGATGGCCCGGAAAATTTGTAGGCGATCGGGGTTCGGGGTTCCCGGGACCCCTTTGAAGGCGTGGGCTAAAGCACACGAAAATATGGAAATCGCGCGGAATTCTCATTTTTTGGCCAAAAAATGCAAAAAATGAGGAACGATCATGGCGAGGCGGTGACTATGGTTCCTTAGGTCCTAATTGATGGCCCAAAAAATTTTTAGGCGATCCGAGTCCGGCGGCCAGGCCCACTCGGAAGGCATGGGCAATACCACACAAAAATATGGTAATCAAGTGGAATTCTAGTTTTTTGGCCGAAAAACGCAATAAATGAGGAACAATCATGGCGGGGCGGTGACTATGGTTCCTTAGGTCGTATTTGATGGCCCAGAAAATTTTAGGCGATCGGGGTCCACGGCTCTTGGGACCACTCGGAAGGCGTAAGCTTTAGCACACTAAAATATGCAAATCGCGCGGAGTTCTAGTTTTTTGGCCGAAAAATGCAAAGTATTTGGAACGATCATGGTGGGGCGGTGACTATGGTACCTTAGGTCGTATTTGATAGTCCGGAAAAATTTTAGGCGATCGGGGTCCGCGACTCCCCAGACCACTTGGAAGGCGTGGGTATAGCACACGAAAATATGGGAATCGGGCGTAATTCTAGTTTTTTGGCCGAAAAATGCAAAAAATGAGAAACGATGATGGTGGGGCAGTTACTATGGTTCCTTGTGTCGTATTTTACGGCCCGGAAAAATTTTAGGCGATCGGGGTCCGGGAGTCTCGGAACCACTGGGAAGGGTGGGCAATAGCACACAAAAATATTGTAATCGGGCGGAATTCTAGTTTTTTGGCCGAAAAATGCAACAAATGAGGAATGATCATGGCTGGGCGGTAACTATGGTTCCTTAGGTTGTATTTGATAGTCCGGAAAAACTTTAGGCAATAGGGGTCCGGAGTTCCCGGGTTCACTTGGAAGGCATGGGTTATAGGACACGAAATTATGGAAATCGCGCAGAATTCTAGTTGTTTGGCCGAAAAACGCAAAATATAAGGAACGATCATGGCTGGGCGGTGACTATGGTTCCTTAGGTCTTATTTGATAGTCCGGAAAAATTTTAGGCGATAGGTGTCCGGAGACGCGGGACCACTTGTAAGGGGTGGGTATAGCACACGAAAATATGGTAATCGGGCGGAATTCTAGTTGTTTTGCCGAAAAATGCACAAAATGAGAAACGATCATGGTGGGAAGGTAAATATGGTTCCTTAGGTCTTATTTGATGGCCCAATAACTTTTTAGGTGATCCGAGTGCGGGGGGCACAACCCACTCGGAAGGCGTGGGCTATAGCACACAAAAATATGGGAATCGCGCGGAATTCTAGTTGTTTGGCCGAAAAACGCAAAAAATAAGGAACGATTATGGCGGGGCAGATACTACGGTTCCTTAGGTCGTATTTGATTGCCCGGAAAAATTTTAGGCGATCGGGGTCCGCGGCTCTTGGGACCACTCGGAATGCGTGGTTATAGCACACAAAAATATGGGAATCGGGCGAAATTCTAGGTCTTTTTCAGTAACATGCAAAAAATGTGGAAAGATCTTGGAAGGGCGGTGACTATGGTTCCTTTGGTCTTATTTGATAGTCCGGAAAAATATTAGGCGATAGGGGTCCGGAGGTCCCGGGACCACTCGGAAGGCGTGGGCTATAACACACAAAAATATGGGAATCGCGCGGAATTCTAGTTGTTTGGCCGAAAAACGCAAAAAATGAGGACCGATCATGGCGGGGCGGATACTATGGTTCCTTAGGTCGTATTTGAATGTGCGGAAAAATTTTAGGCGACAGGGGTCAGGAGGTCCCGGGACCACTCGGAAGGCGTGGGCTATATCACACAAAAATATGGGAATCACGCGGAATTCTAGTTGTTTGGCCGAAAAATGCAAAAAATGAGGAACGATCATGGAGGGGTGGTTACTATGGTTCCTTAGGTCGTATTTGATGGCCCGGAAAATTTTTAGGCGATCGGGGTTCCCGGGACCCCTTGGAAGCCGTAGGCTAAAGCACACGAAAATATGGAAATCGCGCAGAATTCTAGTTTTTTGGCTGAAAAACGCAAAAGACTAGGAACGATCATGGCGAGGTGGTGACTATTGTTCCTTAGGTCGTATTTGACAGTCCGGAAAATTTTTAGGCGATCCGGCTCCGGGGGGCCCGACCCACTCGGAAGGCGTGGGCGATAGCACACAAAAATAAGGGAATCGGGCGGAATTCTATTTTTTTGGCCAAAAAATGCAAAAAATGAGGAACGATCATGGCGAGGTGGTGACTATGGTTCCTTAGGTCCTAATTGATGGCCTGAAAATTTTTTAGGCGATCCGAGCCCGGCGGCCCGGCCCACTCGGAAGGCGTGGGCAATAGCACCCAAAAATATGGTAATCGAGCGGAATTCTAGTTTTTTGGCCGAAAAACGCAATAAATGAGGAACGATCATGGCGGGGCGGTGACTATGGTTCCTTAGGTCATATTTGGTGGCCCGGAAAATTTTAGGCGATCGGGGTCTACGGCTCCCGGGAACACTCGGAAGGCGTAAGCTATAGCACACTAAAATATGCAAATCGCGCGGAGTTCTAGTTTTTTGGCCGAAAAATGCAAAGCATTTGGAACGATCATGGTGGGGCGGTGACTATGGTACCTTAGGTCGTATTTGATAGTCCGTAAAATTTTTAGGCGATCGGGGTCCGCGGCTCCCCGGACCACTTGGAAGGCGTGGGTATAGCACACGAAAATATGGGAATCGGGCGTAATTCTAGTTTTTTGGCCGAAAAATGCAAAAAATGAGAAACGATGATGGCGGGGCGGTTACTATGGTTCCTTAGGTCGTATTTGATGGCCCGAAAAAATTTTAGGCGATCGGGGTCCGGGAGTCTCGGAACCACTAGGAAGGGTGGGCAATAGCACACAAAAATATTGTAATCGGGCGGAATTCTAGTTTTTTGGCCAAAAAATGCAACAAATGAGGAATGACTATGGTTCTTAGGTCATATTTGATAGTCCGGAAAAATTTTAGGCGATAGGGGTCCGGAGTTCCTGGGTTCACTTGGAAGGCGTGGGTTATAGGACACGAAAATATGGGAATCGCGCGGAATTCTAGTTGTTTGGCCGAAAAACGCAAAATATAAGGAACGATCATGGCTGGGCGATGACTATGGTTCCTTAGGTACTATTTGATAGTCCGAAAATATTTTAGGCAATAGGGGTCCGGAGATGCGGGACCACTTGTAAGGCGAGGGTATAGCACACGAAAATATGGTAATCGGGCGGAATTCTACTTGTTTTGCCGAAAAATGCAAAAAATGAGAAACGATCATGGCGGGAAGGTGAATATGGTTCCTTAAGTCTTATTTGATGGCCCAAAAACTTTTTAGGTGATCCGAGTGAGGGGGCACGGCCCACTCGGAAGGCGTGGGCTATAGCACAGGAAAATATGGGAATCGCGCGGAATTCTAGTTGTTTGGCCGAAAAACGCAAAAAATAAGGAACGATCATGGCTGGGCAGATACTATGGTTCCTTAGGTCGTATTTGATTGCTCGGAAAATTTTTAGGCGATCGGGGTCCGCGTCTCTTGGGACCACTTGGAATGCGTGGGTATAGCACACAAAAATATAGGAATCGGGCGAAATTCTAGGTCTTTTTCAGTAACATGCAAAAAATGTGGAAAGATCTTGGCAGGGCGGTGACTATGGTTCCTTTGGTCTTATTTGATAGTCCGGAAAAATATTAGGCGATAGGGGTCCGGAGGTCCCGGGACCACTCGGAAGGCGTGGGCTATAACACACAAAAATATTGGAATCGCGCGGAATTCTAGTTGTTTGGCCGAAAAACGCAAAAAATGTGGAACGATCATGGAGGGGCAGATACTATGGTTCCTTAGGTCGTAATTTATTGTCCGAAAAAAATTTTGGCGATAGGGATCAGGAGGTCCCGGGACCACTCGGAAGGCATGGGCTATAACACACACAAATATGGGAATCGCGCGGAATTCTAGTTGTTTGGCCGAAAAATGCAAAAAATGAGGAACGATGATGGAGGGGTGGTTACTATGGTTCCTTAGGTCGTATTTGATGGCCCGGAAAATTTTTAGGCGATCGGGGTTCCCGGGACCCCTTGGAAGGCGTGGGCTAAAGCACACAAAAATATGGAAATCGCGCGGAATTCTAGTTTTTTGGCTGAAAAATGCAAAAGACTAGGAACGATCATGACGGGTCGGTGACTATGGTTCCTTAGGTCGTATTTGATCGTTCGGAAAATTTTTAGGCGATCCGGCTCCGGGGGGCCCGACCCACTCAGAAGGCGTGGGCGATAGCACACAAAAATATGGGAATCGGGCGGAATTCTATTTTTTTGGCCAAAAATGCAAAAAATGAGGAACGATCATGGCGAGGCGGTGACTATGGTTCCTTAGGTCTTTTTTGATAGTCTGGAAAAATATTAGGCGATAGGGGTCAGGAGGTCCCGGGACCACTCGGAAGGCGTGGGCTATAGCACACGAAAATATGGGAATCGCGCGGAATTCTAGTTGTTTGGGCTATAACACACAAAAATATGGGAATCGCGCGGAATTCTAGTTGTTTGGCCGAAAAACGCAAAAAATGAGGAACGATCATGGTGGGGCGGATACTATGGTTCCTTAGGTCGTATTTGATTGTCCGGAAAAATTTTAGGCGATAGGGGTCAGGAGGTCCCGGGACCACTCGGAAGGCGTGGGCTATACCACACAAAAATATGGGAATGGCGTGGAATTCTAGTTGTTTGGCCGAAAAATGCAAAAAAATGAGGAACGATCATGGAGGGGTGGTTACTATGGTTCCTTAGGTCGTATTTGATGGCCCGGAAAATTTTTAGGCGATCGGGGTTCGCGGTTCCCGGGACCCCTTGGAAGGCGAGTGCTAAAGCACACGAAAATATGGAAATCGAGTGGAATTCTAGTTTTTTGGCTGAAAAATGCAAAAGACTAGGAACGATCATGGCGGGGCGGTGACTATGGTTCCTTAGGTCGTATTTGATCGTCCGGTAAATTTTTAGGCGATCCGGCTCCGTGGTGCCCGACCCACTCAGAAGGCGTGGGCGATAGCACACAAAAATATGGGAATCGGGCGGAATTCTATTTTTTGTGCCAAAAAATGCAAAAAATGAGGAACGATCATGGCGAGGTGGTGACTATGGTTCCTTAGGTCTTTTTTGATAGTCCGGAAAAATATTAGGCGATAGGGGTCAGGAGGTCCCGGGACCACTCGGAAGGCGTGGGCTATAGCACACGAAAATATGGGAATCGCGCGGAATTCTAGTTGTTTGGCCGAAAAATGCAAAAAATGAGGAACGATCATGGCAGGGCGGATACTATGGTTCCTTAGGTCGTATTTGATTGTCCGGAAAAATTTTAGGCGATAGGGGTCAGGAGGTCCCGGGACCACTCGGAAGGCGTGGGTTATACCACACAAAAATATGGGAATGGCGTGGAATTCTAGTTGTTTGGCCGAAAAATGCAAAAAAATGAGGAACGATCATGGAGGGGTGGTTACTCTGGTTCCTTAGGTCGTATTTGATGGCCCGGAAAATTTTTAGGCGATCAGGGTTCGGGGTTCCCGGGACCCCTTGGAAGGCGAGTGCTAAAGCACACGAAAATATGAAAATCGAGTGGAATTCTAGTTTTTGGCTGAAAAATGAAAAAGACTAGGAACGATCATGGCGGGGTGGTGACTATGGTTCCTTAGGTCGTATTTGATAGTCCGGAAATTTTTTAGGCGATCCGGCTCCGCGGGGCCCGACCCACTCGGAAGGCGTGGGCGATAGCACACAAAAATATGGTAATCGAGCGAAATTCTAATTTTTTGGCCGAAAAACGCAATAAATGAGGAACGATCATGGCAGGGCGGTGACTATGGTACCTTAGGTCGTATTTGATAGTCTGGAAAAATTTTAGGCGATCGGGGTCCACTTGGAAGGCGTGGGTATATCACACGAAAATATGAGAATCGGGCGTAATTCTAGTTTTTTGGCGGAAAAATGCAAAAAATGAGAAACGATGATGGCGGGGCGGTTACTATGGTTCCTTAGGTCGTATTTGACGGCCAAAAAAATTTTTAGGCGATCGGGGTCCGGGGGTCCCGGAACCACTGGGAAGGGTGGGCAATAGCACACAAAAATATTGTAATCGGGCGGAATTCTAGTTTTTTGGCCGAAAACGCAACAAATGAGGAATGATCATCGCTGGGCAGTGACTATGGTTCCTTAGGTCGTATTTGGTAGTCTGGAAATATTTTAGGCGATAGGGGTCCTCAGGTCCCGGGACCACTCGGAAGGCGTGGGCGATAGCACACAAAAATATGGGAATCGCGTGGAATTCTAGTTGATTGGCCGAAAAATGCAAAAAATAAGAAACGATCATGGCGGGGCGGATACTATGGTTCCTTAGGTCGTATTTGATTGCTCGGAAAAGTTTTATGCGATCGGGGTCCGCATCTCTTGGGACCTCTCGGAATGCGTGGGTATAGTGCATGAAAATATGGGAATCGGGCTAAATTCTAGGTCTTTTTCAGTAACATGCAAAAAATGTGGAAAGATCTTGGCAGGGTGGTGACTATGGTTCCTTTGGTCTTATTTGATAGTCCGGAAAAATATTAGGCGATTCGGGACCGGAGGTCCGAGGACCACTCGGAAGGCATGGGCTATAACACACAAAAATATGGGAATCGCGCGGACTTCTAGTTGTTTGGCCGAAAAACGCAAAAATAAAAGGAACGATCATGGTGGGGCGGATACTATAGTTCCTTAGGTCGTATTTGACGGCCCGGAAAATTTTTAGGCGATCGGGGTTCGGGGTTCCCGGGACCCCTTGGAAGGCGAGTGCTAAAGTAAACGAAAATATGGAAATCGCGCGGAATTATAGTTTTTTGGCTGAAAAATGCAAAAGACTAGGAACAATCATGGCGGGGCGGTGACTATGGTTCCTTAGGTCGTATTTGATAGTCTGGAAAATTTTTAGGCGATCCGTCTCAGGGGGGCCCGACCCACTCGGAAGGCGTGGGCGATAGCACACAAAAATATGGGAATCGGGCGGAATTCTATATTTTTGGCCAAAAAATGCAAAAAATGAGGAACGATCATGGCGAGGCGGTGACTATGGTTCCTTAGGTCCTAATTGATGGCCCAAAAAATTTTTAGGCGATCCGAGTCCGGCGGCCCGGCCCACTCGGAAGGCGTGGGCAATAGCACACAAAAATATGGTAATCGAGCGAAATTCTAGTTTTTTGGCCGAAAAACGCAATAAATGAGGAACGTTCATGGCAGGGCGGTGACTATGGTTCCTTAGGTCGTATTTAATGTCCCGGAAAATTTTAGACGATCGGGGTCCACGGCTCCCGGGATCACTCGGAAGGCGTAAGCTATAGCACACGAAAATATGCAAATCGGGCGGAGTTCTAGTTTTTTGGCCAAAAAATGCAAAGCATTTGGAACGATCATTTTGGGGTGGTGACTATGGTATCTTAGGTCGTATTTGATAGTCTGGAAAAATTTTAGGCGATCGGGGTCCGCGTCTCCCCAGACCACTTGGAAGGCGTGGGTATAGCACACGAAAATATGGGAATCGGGCGTAATTCTAGTTTTTTGGCAGAAAAATGGAAAAAATGAGAAACGATGATGGCGGTGCGGTTACTATGGTTCCTTAGGTCGTATTTGACGGCCCAAAAAAATTTTAGGCGATCGGGTTCCGGGGGTCCCGGAACCACTGGGAAGGGTGGGCAATAGCACAAAAAAATATCATAATCGGGCGGAATTCTAGTTTTTTGGCCGAAAAGCGCAACAAATGAGGAATGATCATGGCTGGGCAGTGACTATGGTTCCTTAGGTCGTATTTGATAGTCCGGAAAAATTTTAGGCGATAGGGGTCTTGAGGTCCCGGGACCACTCGGAAGGTGTGGGCTATAACACACAAAAATATGGGAATCGCGCAGAATTCTAGTTGTTTGGCCGAAAAACGCAAAAAATAAGAAACGATCATGGCGGGGCAGCTAATATGGTTCCTTAGGACGTATTTGATTGCTCGGAAAAGTTTTATGCGATCGGGGTCCGCATCTCTTGGGACCACTCGGAATGCGTGGGTATAGCACATGAAAATATGGGAATCGGGCGAAATTCTAGGTCTTTTTCAGTAACATGCAAAAAATGTGGAAAGATCTTGGCAGGGTGGTGACTATGGTTCCTTTGGTCTTATTTGATAGTCTGGAAAAATATTAGGCGATAGGGATCCGGAGGTCCCAGGACCACTCGGAAGGCATGGGCTATAACACACAAAAATATGGGAATTGCACGGAATTCTAGTTGTTTGGCCGAAAAACGCAAAAAAAAAGGGAACGATCATGGCGGGGCAGATACTATGGTTCCTTAGGTCGTATTTGATGGCTCTGAAAATTTTTAGGCGATCGGGGTTCGGTGTTCCCGGGACCCCTTGGAAGGCGTGGGCTAAAGCACACGAAAATATGGAAATCGCGCGGAATTCTAGTTTTTTGGCTGAAAAACGCAAAAGACTAGGAACGATCATGGCGGGGCGGTGACAATGGTTCCTTATGACGTATTTGATAGTCCGGAAAATTTTTAGGCGATCCGGCTCCGGGGGGCTTGACCGACTCGGAAGGCGTGGGCGACAGCACACAAAAATATGGGAATCGGGCGGAATTCTAGTTTTTTGGCCAAAAAATGCAAAAAATGAGAAACGATCTTGGCAAGGCGGTGACTATGGTTCCTTAGGTCCTAATTGATGGCCCGAAAATATTTTAGGCGATCCGAGTCTGGCGGCCTGGCCCACTCAGAAGGCGTGGGCAATAGCACACAAAAATATGGTAATCGAGCGGAATTCTAGTTTTTTGGCCGAAAAACGCAATAAATGAGGAACGATCATGGCAGTGCGGTGACTATGGTTCCTTAGGTCGAATTTAATGGCCTGGAAAATTTTAGGCGATCGGGGTCCACGGATCCCGGGACCACTCGGAAGGCGTAAGCTATGCACACGAAAATATGCAAATCGCGCGGAGTTCTAGTTTTTTGGCAAAAACATGTAAAGCATTTGGAACGATCATGGTGGGGCGGTGACTATGGTACCTTAGGTCGTATTTGATAGTCCGGAAAAATTTTAGGCGATCGGGGTCCGCGGCTCCCCGGACCACTTGGAAGGCGTGATATGAAAATATGGGAATCGGGCGTAATTCTAGTTTTTTGGCCGAAAAATGCAAAAAATGAGAAACGATGATGGCGAGGCGGTTACTATGGTTCCTTAGGTAATATTTGACGGCGCGGAAAAATTTTAGGCGATCGGGGTCTGGGGGTCCCGGAACCACTGGGAAGGGTGGGCAATAGCAGACAAAAATATTGTAATCGGGCGGAATTCTAGTTTTTTAGTCGAAAAACGCAACAAATGAGGAATGATCATGGCTGGGCGGTCACTATGGTTCCTTAGGTCGTATTTGATAGTCCGGAATAATTTTAGGCGATAGGGGTCCTGAGGTCCCGGGACCACTCGGAAGGTGTGGGCTATAACACAAAAAAATATGGGAATGGCGCGGAATTCTAGTTGTTTGGCCGAAAAATGCAAAAAATAAGAAACGATCATGGCGGGGTGGATACTATGGTTCCTTAGGTTGTATTTGATTGCTCAGAATAATTTTAGGCGATCGGGGTCCACGGCTCTTGGGACCACTCAGAATGCGTGGGTATAGCACACGAAAATATGGGAATCGGGCGAAATTCTAGGTCTTTTTCAATAACATGCAAAAAATGTGGAAAGATCTTGGCAGGGTGGTGACTATGGTTCCTTTGGTCTTATTTGATAGTCCGGAAAAATATTAGGCGATAGGGGTCCGGAGGACCCAGGACCACTCGGAAGGCGTGGGCTATAACACACAAAAATATGGGAATCGCGCGGAATTCTAGTTGTTTGGTCGAAAAACGCAAAAAATGAGAAACGATGATGGCGGGGCAGTTACTATGGTTCCTTAGGTCGTACTTGACAGTCCAAAAAATTTTTAGGCAATAGGGGTCAGGAGGTCCCGGGACCACTCGGAAGGCGTGGGCTATAACACACAAAAATATGGGATCGCGCGGAATTCTAGTTGTTTGGCGAAAAATGCAAAGAATGAGGAACGATTATGGCGGGGCGGATACTATGGTTCCTTAGGTCATATTTCATAGTCCGGAAAATTTTTAGGCGATAGGGGTCCGGAGGTCCCGGGACCACTCGGAAGGTGTGGGCTATAACACACAAAAATATGGGAATCGCGCGGAATTCTAGTTGTTTGGCCGAAAAACGCAAAAAATGAGGAACGATCATGGAGTAGCGGATACTATCGTTCCTTAGGTCGTATTTGATAGTCCGGAAAAATATTAGGCGATAGGGGTCAGGAGGTCCCGGGACCACTCGGAAGGCGTGGGCTATAACATACAAAAATACGGGAATCACGCGGAATTCTAGTTGTTTTGCCGAAAAACGCAAAAAATAAGGAACGATCATGGCGGGGTGGTTACTATGGTTCCTTAGGTCGTATTTGATGGCCCGGAAAATTTTTAGGCAATCGAGGTTCGGGGTTCCCGGGACCCCTTGGAAGGCATGGGCTAATGCACACGAAAATATGGAAATCGTGCGAAATTCTAGTTTTTTGGCTGAAAAACACAAAAGACTAGGAACGATCATGGCGGGGCGGTGAATATGGTTCCTTAGGTCGTATTTGATAGTCCGGAAAATTTTTAGGTGATCCTGCTCCGGGGGGCCCGACCCACTCGGAAGGCGTGGGCGATAGCACACAAAAATATGGGAATCGGGCGGAATTCTAGTTTTTTGGCCAAAAAATGCAAAAAATGAGGAACGATCATGGTGAGGCGGTGAATATGGTTCCTTAGGTATTAATTGATGGCCCGAAAAGTTTTTAGGCGATCCGAGACCGGCGGCCCGGCCCACTCGGAAGGCGTGGGCAATAGCACACAAAAATATGGTAATCGAGCGTAATTCTAGTTTTTTGGCCGAAAAACGCAATAAATGAGTAACGATCATGTTGGGGTGGTGACTATGGTTCCTTAGGTCTTATTAGATAGTCCGAAAAAATATTAGGCGATAGGGGTTCAGGAGGTCCCGGGACCACTCGGAAGGCGTGGGCTATAACACACAAAAATATGGGAATCGCGCGGAATTCTAGTTGTTTGGCCGAAAAACGCAAAAATTGAGGAACGATCATGGCGGGGCGGATACTATGGTTCCTTAGGTCGTATTTGATAGTCCGGAAAAATTTTAGGCGATAGGGGTCAGGAGGTCCCGGGACCACTCGGAAGGCGTGGGCTATAACACACAAAAATACGGGAATCGCGCGGAATTCTAGTTGTTTGGCCAAAAAATGCAAAAAATGAGGAACGATCATGGCGGGGTGGTTACTATGGTTCCTTAGGTCGTATTTGATGGCCCGGAAAATTTTTAGGCGATCGGGGTTCGGGGTTCCCGGGACCCCTTGAAAGGCGTGGGCTAATGCACACGAAAATATTGAAATCGTGCGAAATTCTAGTTTTTTGGCTGAAAAACACAAAAGACTAGGAACGATCATGGCGGGGCGGTGAATATGGTTCCTTAGGTCGTATTTGATAGTCCGGAAAATTTTTAGGCGATCCGGCTCCGGGGGGCCCGACCCACTCGGAAGGCGTGGGCGATAGCACACAAAAATATGGGAATCGGGCGGAATTCTAGTTTTTTGGCCAAAAAATGCAAAAAATGAGGAACGATCATGGCGAGGCGGTGACTATGGTTCCTTAGGTATTAATTGATGGCCCGAAAAGTTTTTAGGCGATCCGAGACCGGCGGCCCGGCCCACTCGGAAGGCGTGGGCAATAGCACACAAAAATATGGTAATCGAGCGGAATTCTAGTTTTTTGGCCGAAAAACGCAATAAATGAGGAACGATCATGTTGGGGTGGTGACTATGGTTCCTTAGGTCTTATTTGATAGTCCGGAAAAATATTAGGCGATAGGGGTTAGGAGGTCCCGGGACCACTCGGAAGGCGTGGGCTATAACACACAAAAATATGGGAATCGCGCGGAATTCTAGTTGATTGGCCAAAAAACGCAAAAAATGAGGAACGATCATGGCGGGGCGGATACTATGGTTCCTTAGGTCGTATTTGATAGTCCGGAAAAATTTTAGGCGATAGGGGTCAGGAGGTCCAGGGACCACTCGGAAGGCGTGGGCTATAACACACAAAAATACAGGAATCGCGCGGAATTCAAGTTGTTTGGCCGAAAAACGCAAAAAATGAGGAACGATCATGGCGGGGTGGTTACTATGGTTCCTTAGGTCGTATTTGATGGCCCGGAAAATTTTTAGGCGATCGGGGTTCGGGGTTCCTGGGACCCCTTGAAAGGCGTGGGCTAATGCACACGAAAATATTGAAATTGTGCGAAATTCTAGTTTTTTGGCTGAAAAACACAAAAGACTAGGAACGATCATGGCGGGGCGGTGAATATGGTTCCTTAGGTCGTATTTGATAGTCCGGAAAATTTTTAGGCGATCCGGCTCCGGGGGGCCCGACCCACTCGGAAGGCGTGGGCGATAGCACACAAAAATATGGGAATCGGGCGGAATTCTAGTTTTTTGGCCAAAAAATGCAAAAAATGAGGAACGATCATGGCGAGGCGGTGACTATGGTTCCTTAGGTATTAATTGATGGCCCGAAAAGTTTTTAGGCGATCCGAGACCGGCGGCCCGGCCCACTCGGAAGGCGTGGGCAATAGCACACAAAAATATGGTAATCGAGCGGAATTCTAGTTTTTTGGCCGAAAAACGCAATAAATGAGGAACGATCATGGTGGGGTGGTGACTATGGTTCCTTAGGTCTTATTTGATAGTCCGGAAAAATATTAGGCGATAGGGGTCAGGAGGTCCCGGGACCACTCGGAAGGCGTGGGCTATAACACATAAAAATATGGGAATCGCGCGGAATTCTAGTTGTTTGGCCGAAAAACGCAAAAAATGAGGAACGATCATGGCGGGGCGGATGGTCCCGGGACCACTCGGAAGGCATGGGCTATAACACACAAAAATATGGGAAACGCGCGGAATTCTAGTTGTTTGGCCGAAAAACGTAAAAAATGAGGAACGATCATGGCGGGGCGGATACTATGGTTCCTTAGGTCGTATTTGATAGTCCGGAAAAATTTTAGGCGATAGGGGTCAGGAGGTCCCGGGACCACTCGGAAGGCGTGGGCTATAACACACAAAAATATGGGAATCGCGCGGAATTCTAGTTGTTTGGCCGAAAAACGCAAAAAATGAGGAACGATCATGGCGGGGTGGTTACTATGGTTCCTTAGGTCATATTTGATGGCCCGGAAAATTTTTAGGTGATCAGGATTCGGGGTTCCCGGGACCCCTTGGAAGGCGTGGGCTAAAGCACACGAAAATATGGAAATCGCGCGAAATTCTAGTTTTTTGGCTGAAAAATGCAAAAGACTAGGAACGATCATGTCGGGGTGGTGACTATGGTTTCTTAGGTCGTATTTGATAGTCCGAAAATTTTTTAGGCGATCCGGCTCCGGGGGGCCCGACCCACTCGGAAGGCGTGGGTGATAGCACACAAAAATATAGGAATCGGGCGAAATTCTAGTTTTTTGGCCAAAAAATGCAAAAAATGAGGAACGATCATGGCGAGGCGGTGACTATGGTTCCTTAGGTCTTAATTGATGGCCCGAAATATTTTTATGCGATCCGAGACCGGCGGCCTGGCCCACTCGGAAGATGTGGGCAATAGCACACAAAAAAATGGTAATCGAGCGGAATTCTAGTTTTTTGGCCGAAAAACGCAATAAATGAGGAACGATCATGGTGGGGTGGTGACTATGGTTCCTTAGGTCTTTTTTGATAGTCCGGAAAAATATTAGGCGACAGGGGTCAGGAGGTCCCAGGACCACTCGGAAGGCGTGGGCTATAACACACAAAAATATGGGAATCGCGCGGAATTCTAGTTGTTTGGCCGAAAAACGCAAAAAATGAGGAACGATCATGGCAGGGCGGATACTATGGTTCCTTAGGTCGTATTTGATAGTCCAGAAAAATTTTAGACGATAGGGGTCAGGAGGTCCCGGGACCACTCGGAAGGCGTGGGCTATAACACACAAAAATATGGGAAATGCGCGGAATTCTTGTTGTTTGGCCGAAAAATGCAAAAAATGAGGAATGATCATGGAGGGGCGGATACTATGGTTCCTTAGGTCGTATTTGATAGTCCGGAAAATTTTTAGGCGATAGGGGTCAGGAGGTACCGGGACCCCTCGAAAGGCGTGGGCTATAACACACAAAAATATGGGAATCGCGCGGAATTCTAGTTGTTTGGCCGAAAAATGCAAAAAATGAGGAACGATCATGGCGGGGTGGTTACTATGGTTCCTTAGGTCATATTTGATGGCCCGGAAAATATTTAGGCGATCGGGGTTCGGGGTTCCCGGGTTCACTTGGAAGGCGTGGGCTATAGAACACGTAAATATGGGAATTGCGCGGAATTCTAGTTTTTTGGCCGAAAAACGGAAAAAACTAGGAACGATCATGGCTGGGCGGTGACTATGGTTCCTTAGGTCTTAATTGATAGTCCGGAAAAATTTTAGGTGATAGGGGTCCGGAGACCCGGGACCACTCGGAAGGAGTGGGCTATAACACACAAAAATATGGGATCGCGCGGAATTCTAGTTGTTTGGCCGAAAAACGCAAAAAATGAGAAACGATCATGGTGGGGCGGATACTATGGTTCCTTAGGTTGTATTTGATAGTCCGGAAAAATTTTAGGCGATAGGGGTCCGGAGGTCCCGGGACCACTCGGAAGGTGTGGGCTATAACACACAAAAATATGGGAATCGCGCGTAATTCTAGTTGTTTGGCCGAAAAACGCAAAAAATAAGGAACGATCATGGCGGGGCGGATACTATGGTTCCTTAGGTCGTATTTGATTGCCCGGAAAAATTTTAGGCGATCGGGGTCTGCGGCTCTTGGGACCACTCGGAAGGCGTGGGCAATAGCACACAAAAATATGGTAATCGAGCGGAATTCTAGTTTTTTGGCCGAAAAACGCAATAAATGAGGAACGATCATGGCGGGGCGGTGACTATGGTTCCTTAGGTCTTATTTGATACTCCGGAAAAATATTAGGCGATAGGGGTCCGGAGGTCCCGGGACCACTCAGAAGGCGTGGGCTATAACACACAAAAATATGGGAATCGCGCGGAATTCTATTTGTTTGGCCGAAAAACGCCAAAAATGAGGAACGATCATGGCGGGGCGGATACTATGGTTCCTTAGGTCGTACTTGATAGTCCGGAAAAATTTTAGGCGATAGGGGTCAGGAGGTCCCGGGACCACTCGGAAGGCGTGGGCTATAACACATAAAAATATGGGAATCGCGCGGAATTCTAGTTGTTTGGCCGAAAAACGCAAAAAATGAGGAACGATCATGGCGGGGCGGATGGTCCCGGGACCACTCGGAAGGCATGGGCTATAACACACAAAAATATGGGAAACGCGCGGAATTCTAGTTGTTTGGCCGAAAAACGCAAAAAATGAGGAACGATCATGGCGGGGCGGATACTATGGTTCCTTAGGTCGTATTTGATAGTCCGGAAAAATTTTAGGCGATAGGGGTCAGGAGGTCCCGGGACCACTCGGAAGGCGTGGGCTATAACACACAAAAATATGGGAATCGCGCGGAATTCTAGTTGTTTGGCCGAAAAATGCAAAAAATGAGGAACGATCATGGCGGGGTGGTTACTATGGTTCCTTAGGTCGTATTTGATGGCCCGGAAAATTTTTAGGCGATCGGGGTTCGGGGTTCCCGGGACCCCTTGGAAGGCGTGGGCTAATGCACACGAAAATATGGAAATCATGCGAAATTCTAGTTTTTTGGCTGAAAAACACAAAATACTAGGAACGATCATGGCGGGGCGGTGACTATGGTTCCTTAGGTCGTATTTGATAGTCCGGAAAATTTTTAGGAGATCCGGCTCCGGGGGGCCCGACCCACTCAGAAGGCGTGGGCGATATAGCACACAAAAATATGGGAATCGGGAGTAATTCTAGTTTTTTGGCCAAAAAATGCAAAAAATGAGGAACGATCATGGCGATTCGGTGACTATGGTTCCTTAGGTCTTAATTGATGGCCCTAAAATTTTTTAGGCGATCTGAGACCGGCGGCCCGGCCCACTCGGAAGGCGTGGGCAATAGCACACAAAAATATAGTAATCGAGCGGAATTCTAGTTTTTTGGCCGAAAAATGCAATAAATGAGGAACGATCATGGTTGGGTGGTGACTATGGTTCCTTAGGTCTTATTTGATAGTCCGGAAAAATATTAGGCGACAGGGGTCAGGAGGTCCCGGGACCACTCGGAAGGCGTGGGCTATAACACATAAAAATATGGGAATCGCGCGAAATTCTAGTTGTTTGGCCGAAAAATGCAAAAAATGAGGAACGATCATGGCGGGGTGGTTACTATGGTTCCTTAGGTCGTATTTGATGGCCCAGAAAATTTTTAGGCGATCGGGGTTCGGGGTTCCCGGGACCCCTTGGAAGGCGTGGGCTAATGCACACGAAAATATGGAAATCGTGTGAAATTCTAGTTTTTTGGCTGAAAAACACAAAAGACTAGGAACGATCATGGCGGGGCGGTGACTATGGTTCCTTAGGTCGTATTTGATAGTCCGGAAAATTTTTAGGCGATCCGGCTCCGGGGGGCCCGACACACTCAGAAGGCGTGGGCGATATAGCACACAAAAATATGGTAATCGGGAGTAATTCTAGTTTTTTGGCCAAAAAATGCAAAAAATGAGGAACGATCATGGCGATTCGGTGACTATGGTTCCTTAGGTCTTAATTGATGGCCCGAAAGCTTTTTAGGCGATCCGAGACCGGCGGCCCAGCCCACTCGAAAGGCGTGGGCAATAGCACACAAAAATATGGTAATCGAGCGGAATTCTAGATTTTTGGCCGAAAAATGCAATAAATGAGGAACGATCATGGTGGGGTGGTGACTATGGTTCCTTAGGTCTTATTTAATAGTCCGGAAAAATATTAGGCGATAGGGGTCAGGAGGTCCCGGGACCACTCGGAAGGCGTGGGCTATAACACACAAAAATATGGGAATCGCGCGGAATTCTAGTTGTTTGGCCGAAAAACGCAAAAAATGAGGAACGATCATGGCGGGGTGGTTACTATGGTTCCTGAGGTTGTATTTGATGGCCCGGAATATTTTTAGGCGATTGGGGTTCGGGGTTCCCGGGACTCCTTGGAAGGCTTGGGCTAAAGCACACGAAAATATGGAAATCGCGTGAAATTCTAGTTTTTTGGCTGAAAAACGCAAAAGACTAGGAACGATCATGGCGAGGCGGTGACTATGGTTCCTTAGGTCGTATTTGATAGTCCGGAAAATTTTTAGGCGATCCGGCTACGGGGGGCCCGACCCACTCGGAAGGCGTGGGCGATAGCACACAAAAATATGGGAATCAGGTGGAATTCTAGTTTTTTGGCCAAAAAATGCAAAAAATGAGGAACGATCATGGCGAGGCGGTGACTATGGTTCCTTAGGTCCTAATTTGATGGCCCGGAAAAATTTTAGGCGATCGGGGTCCGGGGGTCCCGGAACCACTTGGAAGGCGTGGGCAATAGCACACAAAAATATGGTAATCGAGCGGAATTCTAGTTTTTTGGCCGAAAAACGCAATAAATGAGGAACGATTATGGCGGGGTAGTGACTATGGTTCCTTAGGTCATCTTTGATGGCCCAGAAAATTTTAGGCGATAGGGGTCCGGAGTTCCCGGGTTCACTTGGAAGGCGTGGGCTATAGGACACGAAAATATGGGAATCGCGCGGAATTCTAGGTTTTTGGCCGAAAAACGGAAAAAACTAGGAACGATCATGGCTGGGCGGTGACTATGGTTCCTAAGGTCTTAATTGATAGTCCGGAAAAATTTTAGGTGATAGGGGTCCGGAGACCCGGGACCACTCGGAAGGCGTGGGCTATAACACACAAAAATATGGGATCGCGCTGAATTCTAGTTGTTTGGCCGAAAAACGCAAAAAATGAGGAACGATCATGGCAGGGCGGATACTATGGTTCCTTAGGTCGTATTTGATAGTCCGGAAAAATTTTAGGCGATAGGGGTCCGGAGGTCCCGGGACCACTCGGAATGTGTGGGCTATAACACACAAAAATATGGGAATCGCGCGTAATTCTAGTTGTTTGGCCGAAAAACGCAAAAAATAAGGAACAATCATGGCGGGGTGGATACTATGGTTCCTTAGGTCGTATTTGATTGCCCGGAAAAATTTTAGGCGATCGGGGTCTGCGGCTCTTGGGACCACTCGGAAGGCGTGGGCAATAGCACACAAAAATATGGTAATCGAGCGGAATTCTAGTTTTTTGGCCGAAAAACGCAATAAATGAGGAACGATCATGGCGGGGCGGTGACTATGGTTCCTTAGGTCTTATTTGATACTCCGGAAAAATATTAGGCGATAGGGGTCCGGAGGTCCCGGGACCACTCAGAAGGCGTGGGCTATAACACAAAAATATGGGAATCGCGCGGAATTCTATTTGTTTGGCCAAAAAATGCAAAAAATGAGGAACGATCATGGCGGGGCGGATACTATGGTTCCTTAGGTCGTATTTGATAGTCCGGAAAAATTTTAGGCGATAGGGGTCAGGAGGTCCCGGGACCACTCGGAAGGCGTGGGCTATAACACACAAAAATATGGGAATCGCGCGGAATTCTAGTTGTTTGGCCGAAAAACGCAAAAAATGAGAAACGATCATGGTAGGGTGGTTACTATGGTTCCTTAGGTCGTATTTGATGGCCCGGAAAATTTTTAGGCGATCGGGGTTCAGGGTTCCCGGGACCCCTTCGAAGGCGTTGGCTAATGCACACGAAAATATGGAAATCGTGCAAAATTCTAGTTTTTTGGCTGAAAAACACAAAAGACTAGGAACGATCATGGCGGGGCGGTGACTATGGTTCCTTAGGTCGTATTTGATAGTCCCAAAAATTTTTAGGCGATCCGGCTCCGGAGGGCCCGACCCACTCGGAAGGCGTGGGCGATAGCACACAAAAATATGGGAATCGGGCGGAATTCTAGTTTTTTGGCCAAAAAATGCAAAAAATGAGGAACGATCATGGCGAGGCGGTGACTATGGTTCCTTAGGTCTTAATTGACGGCCCGAAATTTTTTTAGGTGATCCGAGACCGGCGGCCCGGCCCACTCGGAAGGCGTGGGCAATAGCACACAAAAATATGGTAATCGAGCGGAATTCTAGTTTTTTGGCCGAAAAACACAATAAATGAGGAACGATCATGGCGGGGCGGTGACTATGGTTCCTTAGGTCATATTTGATGGCCCGGAAAATTATAGGCGATCGGGGTCCACGGCTCCCGGGACCACTCAGAAGGCGTAAGCTCTATAGCACACTAAAATATGCAAATCGCGCGGAGTTCTAGTTTTTTGGCCGAAAACTGCAAAGCATTTGGAACGATCATGGTGGGGCGGTGACTATGGTACCTTAGGTCGTATTTGATAGTCCGGAAAAATATTAGGCGATAGGGGTCAGGAGGTCCCGGGACCACTCGGAAGGCGTGGGCTATAACACACAAAAATATGGGAATCGCGCGAAATTCTAGTTGTTTGGCCGAAAAATGCAAAAAATGAGGAACGATCATGGCGGGGCGGATTCTATGGTTCCTTAGGTCGTATTTGATAGTCCGGAAAAATTTTAGGCGATAGGGGATAGGAGGTCCCGGGACCAGTCGGAAGGCATGGGCTATAACACACAAAAATATGGGAATCGCGCGGAATTCTAGTTGTTTGGCCGAAAAACGCAAAAAAAGAGGAACGATCATGGTGGGGCGGTGACTATGGTACCTTAGGTCATATTTGATAGTCCGGTAAAATTTTAGGCGATCGGGGTCCGCGGCTCCCCGGACCACTTGGAAGGCGTGATACGAAAATATGGGAATCGGGCGTAATTCTAGTTTTTTGGCCGAAAAATGCAAAAAGTAAGAAACGATGATGGCGGGGCGGTTACTATGGTTCCTTAGGTCGTATTTGACGGCCCGAAAAAATTTTAGGCGATCGAGGTCCGGGGGTCCCGGAACCACTTGCAAGGGTGGGCAATAGCACACAAAAATATTGTAATCGGGCGGAATTATAGTTTTTTGGCCGAAAAACGCAACAAATGAGGAATGATCATGGCTGGGCGGTGACTATAGTTCCTTAGGTCATATTTGATAGTACGGAAAAATTTTAGGCGATAGGGGTCCGGAGTTCCCGGGTTCACTTGGAAGGCGTGGGCTATAGGACACGTAAATATGGGAATCGCACGGAATTCTAGTTTTTTGGCTGAAAAACGAAAAAAACTAGGAACGATCATGGCTGGGCGGTGACTATGGTTCCTTAGGTCTTAATTGATAGTCCGTAAAAATTTTAGGTGATAGGGGTCCGGAGACCCGGGACCACTCGGAAGGCGTGGGCTATAACAAAAAAATATGGGATCGCGCGGAATTCTAGTTGTTTGGCCGAAAAACGCAAAAAATGAGGAAGGATCATGGTGGGGCGGATACTATGGTTCCTTAGGTCGTATTTGATAGTCCGGAAAAATTTTAGGCGATAGGGGTCCGGAGGTCCCGGGACCACTCTGAAGGCGTGGGCTATAACACACAAAAATATGGGATCGCGCGGAATTCTAGTTGTTTGGCCGAAAAACGCAAAAAATGATGAACGATCATGGCAGGGCGGATACTATGGTTCCTTAGGTCGTATTTGATAGTCCAGAAAATTTTTAGGCGATAGGGGTCTAGTGGTCCCGGGACTACTCGAAAGGTGTGGGCTATAACACACAAAAATATGGGAATCGCACGTAATTCTAGTTGTTTGGCCGAAAAACGCAAAACAATAAGGAATGATCATGGCGGGGCGGATATTATGGTTCCTTAGGTCGTATTTGATTGCCCGGAAAAATTTTAGGCGATCGGGGTCCGCGGCTCTTGGGACCACTCGGAAGGCGTGGGCAATAGCACACAAAAATATGGTAATCGAGCGGAATTCTAGTTTTTTGGCCGAAAAATGCAATAAATGAGGAACGATCATGGCGGGGCGGTGACTATGGTTCCTTAGGTCTTATTTGATAGTCCGGAAAAATATTAGGCGATAGGGGTCCGTAGGTCCCGGGACCATTCGGGAGGCGTGGGCTATAACACACAAAAATATTGGAATCGCGCGAAATTCTAGTTTTTTGGCCCAAAAACGCAATAAATGAGGAACGATCATGGCGGGGCGGTGACTATGGTTCCTTAGGTCATATTTGATGGCCCGGAAAATTTTAGGCGATCGGGGTCCACGGCTCCTGGGACCACTCGGAAGGCGTAAGCTATAGCACACTAAAATATGCAAATCGCGCGGAGTTCTAGTTTTTTGGCCCAAAAATGCAAAGCATTTAGAACGATCATGGTGGGGCGGTGACTATGGTACCTTAGGTCGTATTTGATAGTCCGGAAAAATTTTAGGCGATCGGGGTCCGCGACTCCCCGGATCACTTGGAAGGCATGATACGAAAATATGGGAATCGGGCGTAATTCTAGTTTTTTGGCCGAAAAATGCAAAAAGTAAGAAACGATGATGGAGGGGCGGTTACTATGGTTCCTTAGGTCGTATTTGACGGCCTGGAAAAATTTTAGGCGATCGGGGTCCGGGGGTCCCGGAACCACTTGGAAGGGTGGGCAATAGCACACAAAAATATTGTAATCGGGCGGAATTATAGTTTTTTGGCCGAAAAACACAACAAATGAGGAATGATCATGGCTGGGCGGTGACTATGGTTCCTTAGGTCGTATTTGATAGTACGGAAAAATTTTAGGCGATAGGGGTCCGGAGTTCCCGGGTTCACTTGGAAGGCGTGGGCTATAGGACACGAAAATATGGGAATCGCGCGGAATTCTAGTTTTTTGGCCGAAAAATAGAAAAAACTAGGTACGATCATGGCTGGGCGGTGACTATGGTTCCTTAGGTCTTAATTGATAGTCCGGAAAAATTTTAGGTGATAGGGGTCCGGAGACCCGGGACCACTCGGAAGGCGTGGGCTATAACACACAAAAATATGGGATCGCGCGGAATTCTAGTTGTTTGGCCGAAAAACGCAAAAAATGAGGAACGATCATGGCGGGGCGGATACTATGGTTCCTTAGGTCGTATTTGATAGTCCGGAAAACTTTTAGGCGATAGGGGTCCGGAGGTCCCGGGACCACTCGGAAGGTGTGGGCTATAACACACAAAAATATGGGAATCGCGCGTAATTCTAGTTGTTTGGCCGAAAAACGCAAAAAAATAAGGAACGATCATGGCGGGCGGATAATACGGTTCCTTAGGTCGTATTTGATTAGTCCGGAAAAATTTTAGGTGATAGGGGTCCGGAGACCCGGGACCACTCGGAAGGCGTGGGCTATAACACACAAAAATATGGGATCGCGCGGAATTCTAGTTGTTTGGCCGAAAAACGCAAAAAATGAGGAACGATCATGGCGGGGCGGATACTATGGTTCCTTAGGTCGTATTTGATAGTCCGGAAAAATTTTAGGCGATAGGGGTCCGGAGGTCCCGGGACCACTCGGAAGGTGTGGGCTATAACACACAAAAATATGGGAATCGCGCGGAATTCTAGTTGTTTGGCCGAAAAATGCAAAAAAATAAGGAACGATCATGGCGGGCGGATAATATGGTTCCTTAGGTCGTATTTGATTGCCCGGAAAAATTTTAGGTTATAAGGGTCCGGAGACCCGGGACCACTCGGAAGGCGTGGGCTATAACACACAAAAATATGGGATCGCGCGGAATTCTAGTTGTTTGGCCGAAAAACGCAAAAAATGAGGAACGATCATGGCGGGACAGATACTATGGTTCCTTAGGTCGTATTTGATAGTCCGAAAAAATTTTTGGCGATAGGGGTCCGGAGGTCCCGGGACCACTCGGAAGGTGTGGGCTATAACACACAAAAATATGGGAATCGCGCGTAATTCTAGTTGTTTGGCCGAAAAACGCAAAAAAATAACGAACGATCATGGCGGGCAGATAATATGGTTTCTTAGGTCGTATTTGATTGCCCGAAAAAATTTTAGGCGATCGGGGTCCGCGGCTCTTGGGACCACTCGGAAGGCGTGGGCAATAGCACACAAAAATATGGTAATCGAGCGGAATTCTAGTTTTTTGGCCGAAATGCGCAATAAATGAGGAACGATCATGGCGGGGAGGTGAATATGGTTCCTTAGGTCTTATTTGATAGTCCGGAAAAATATTAGGCGATAGGGGTCCGGAGGTCCCGGGACCACTCGGAAGGCGTGTGCTATAACACACAAAAATACGGGAATCGCGCGGAATTCTAGTTGATTGGCCGAGAAATGTAAAAAATGAGGAACGATCATGGCGGGGCGGATACTATGGTTCCTTAGGTCATATTTGATAGTCCGGAAAAATTTTAGGCGATAGGGGTCCGGAGTTCCCGGGTTCACTTGGAAGGCGTGTGCTATAAGACACGGAAATATGGGAATCGCGCGGAATTCTAGTTTTTTGGCCGAAAAACGGAAAAAACTAAGGACTATCATGGCTGGGAGGTGACTATGGTTCCTTATGTCTTATTTGATAGTCTGGAAAAAGTTTAGGCGATAGGGGTCCGGAGACCCGGGACCACTCGGAAGGCGTGGGCTATAACACATAAAAATATGGGATCGCCCGAAATTCTAGTTATTTGGCCGAAAAATGCAAAAAATGAGGAACGATCATGGCGGGGCAGATACTATGGTTCCTTAGGTCGTATTTGATAGTGCGGAAATATTTTAGGCGATAGGGGTCCGGAGGTCCCGGGACCACTCGGAAGGTGTGGGCTATAACACACAAAAATATGGAAATCGCGCGGAATTCTAGTTGTTTGGCCGAAAAATGCAAAAAATGAGGAACGATCATGGCAGGGTGGTTACTATGGTTCCTTAGGTCGTATTGGATGTCCCGGAAAAGTTTTAGGCGATCGGGGTTCGGGGTTCGCGGGACCCCTCGGAAGGCGTGGACTTAGCACACGAAAAAATGGAAATCGCGCGAAATTCTAGTTTTTTGGCTGAAAAACGCAAAAGACTAGGAACGATCATGGCGGGGCGGTGACTATGGTTCCTTAGGTCGTATTTGATAGTCCGGAAAATTCTTAGGCGATCCGGCTCCGGGGGGCCCGACCCACTCGGAAGGCGTGGGTGATAGCACACAAAAATATGGGAATCGGGAGGAATTCTAGTTTTTTGGCCAAAATATGAGGAACGATCATGGCGAGGCGCTGACTATGGTTCCTTAGGTCTTAATTGATGGCCCGAAAATTTGTTAGGTGATCCGAGACCGGCGGCCCGGCCCACTCGGAAGGCGTGGGCAATAGCACACAAAAATATGGTAATCGAGCGGAATTCTAGTTTTTTGGCCGAAAACGCAATATATGAGGAACGATCATGGCGGGGCGGTGACTATGGTTCCTTAGGTCATATTTTATGGCCCGGAAAATTTTAGGCGATCGGGGTCCACGGCTCCCGGGACCACTCGGAAGGCGTAAGCTATAGCACACTAAAATATGCAAATCGCTCGGAGTTGTAGTTTTTTGTCCGAAAAATGCAAAGCATTTGGAACGATCATGGTGGGGCGGTGACTATGGTACCTTAGGTCGTATTTGATAGTCCGGAAAAATTTTAGGCGATCGGGGTCCGGAGGTCCCGGGACCACTCGGAAGGCGTGGGCTATAACACACAAAAATATGGGAATCGCGCGGAATTCTAGTTGTTTCGCCGAAAAACGCAAAAAATGAGGAACGATCATGGCGGGGCGGATACTATGGTTCCTTAGGTCGTATTTGATAGTCCGGAAAAATTTTAGGCGATAGGGGTCCGGAGTTCCCGGGTTCACTTGGAAGGCGTGGGCTATAGGACACGAAAATATGGGAATCGCGCGGAATTCTAGTGTTTTGGCCGAAAAACGGAAAAAACTAAGAACTATCATGGCTGGGAGGTGACTATGGTTCCTTAGGTCTTATTTGATAGTCCGGAAAAATTTTAGGCGATAGGGGTCCGGAGACCCGGGACCACTCGGAAGGTGTGGGCTATAACACACAAAAATATGGGATCGCGCGAAATTCTAGTTATTTGGCCGAAAAACGCAAAAAATGAGGAACGATCATGGCGGGGCGGATACTATGGTTCCTTAGGTCGTATTTGATAGTGCGGAAAAATTTTAGGCGATAGGTGTCCGGAGGTCCCGGGACCACTCGGAAGGTGTGGGCTATAACACACAAAAATATCGGAATCGCGCGGAATTCAAGTTGTTTGGCCAAAAAATGCAAAAAATGAGGAACGATCATGGCGAGGCGCTGACTATGGTTCCTTAGGTCGTATTTGATGGCACGAAAATTTGTTAGGCGATCCGAGACCGGCGGCCCGACCCACTCGGAAGGCGTGGGCAATAGCACACAAAAATATGGTAATCGAGCGGAATTCTAGTTTTTTGGCCGAAAACGCAATAATGAAGAACGATCATGGCGGGGCGGTGACTATGGTTCCTTAGGTCATATTTGATGGCCCGGAAAATTTTAGGCGATCGGGGTCCATGGCTCCCGGGACCATTCAGAAGGCGTAAGCTATAGCACACTAAAATATGCAAATCGCTCGGAGTTCTAATTTTTTGGCCGAAAAATGCAAAGAATTTGGAACGATCATGGTGGAGCGGTGACTATGGTACCTTAGGTCGTATATGATAGTCCGGAAAAATTTTAGGCGATCGGGGTCCGCGGCTCCCCGGACCACTTGAAGGCGTGGGTATAGCACACGAAAATATGGGAATCGGGCGTAATTCTAGTTTTTTGGCCGAAAAATGCAAAAAATGAGAAACGATGATGGCGGGGCGGTTACTATGGTTCCTTAGGTCGTATTTGAAGGCCCAGAAAATTTTTACGCGATCGGGGTCTGGGGTTCCCGGAACCACTTGGAAGGGTGGGCAATAGCACACAAAAATATTGTAATAGGGCGGAATTCTAGTTTTTTGGCCGAAAAATGCAACAAATGAGGAATGATCATGGCTGGATGGTGACTATGGTTCCTTAGGTCATATTTGATAGTCCGGAAAATTTTTAGGCGATAGGGGTCCGGAGTTCCCGGGTTCACTTGGAAGTCGTGGGCTATAGGACACGAAAATATAGGAATCGCGCGGAATTCTAGTTTTTGGCCGAAAAACAGAAAAAACTAGGAACGATCATGGCTGGGTGGTGACTATGGTTCCTTAGGTCTTATTTGATAGTCCGGAAAAATTTTAGGCGATAGGGGTCCGGAGACCCGGGACCACTCGGAAGGCGTGGGCTATAACACACAAAAATATGGGATCGCGCGGAATTCTAGTTGTTTGGCCGAAAAACACAAAAAATGAGGAACGATCATGGCAGGGCGGATACTATGGTTCCTTAGGTCGTATTTGATAGTCCGGAAAAATTTTAGGCGATAGGGGTCCGGAGGTCCCGGGACCACTCGGAAGGTGTGGGCTATAACACACAAAAATATGGGAATCGCGCGGAATTCTAGTTGTTTGGCCGAAAAACGCAAAAAATAAGGAACGATCATGGCGGGGCGGATACTATAGTTCCTTAGGTCATATTTGATTGCCCGGAAAAATTTTAGGCGATCGGGGTCCGCGGCTCTTGGGACCACTCGGAATGCGTGGGTATAGCACACGAAAAAATGGGAATCGGGGGAAATTCTAGGTCTTTTTCAGTAACATGAAAAAAATGTGGAAAGATCTTGGCAGGGCGGTGACTATGGTTCCTTTGGTCTTATTTGATAGTCCGGAAAAATATTAGGCGATAGGGGTCCGGAAGTCCCGGGACCACTCGGAAGGCGTGGGATATAACACACAAAAATATGGGAATAGTGCGGAATTCTAGTTGTTTGGCCGAAAAAAGCAGAAAATGTGGAACGATCATGGCGGGGCGGATACTATGGTTCCTTAGGTCGTATTTGATAGTCCGGAAACATTTTAGGCGATAGGGTTCAGGAGGTCCCGGGACCACTCGGAAGGCGTGGGATATAACACAAAAAAATATGGGAATCGCGCGGAATTCTAGTTGTTTGGCCGAAAAATGCAAAAAATGAGGAACGATCATGGAGGGGTGGTTACTATGGTTCCTTAGGTCATATTTGATGGCCCGCAAAATTTTTAGGCGATCGGGGTTCGGGGTTCCCGGGACCCCTTGGAAGGCGTGGGCACACGAAAATATGGAAATCGCACGAAATTCTAGTTTTATGGCTGAAAAATGCAAAAGACTAGGAACGATCATAGCGGGGCAGTGACTATGGTTACTTAGGTCGTATTTGATAGTCCGGAAAATTTTTAGGCGATCCGGCTCCGGGGGGCCCGACCAACTCGGAAGGCATGGGCGATAGCACATAAAAATATGGGAATCGGGCAGAATTCTAGTTTTTTGGCCAAAAATGCAAAAAATGAGGAACGATCATGGCGAGGTGGTGACTATGGTTCCTTAGGTCTTAATTGATGGCCCGAAATGTTTTTAGGCGATCCGAGACCGGCGGCCCGGCCCACTCGGAAGGCGTGGGCAATAGCACACAAAAATATGGTAATCGAGCGGAATTCTAATTTTTTGGCAGAAAAACACAATAAATGAGGAACGATCATGGCGGGGCGGTGACTATGGTTCCTTAGGTCATATTTGATGGCCCGGAAAATTTTAGGCGATCGGGGTCCACGGCTCCCGGGACCACTCGGAAGGCCTAAGCTATAGCACACTAAAATATGCAAATCGCACGGAGTTCTAGTTTTTTGGCCGAAAAATGCAAAGCATTTGGAACGATCATGGTGGGGCGGTGACTATGGTACCTTAGTTCGTATTTGATAGTCCGAAAAAATTTTAGGCGATCGGGGTCTGCGGCTCCCCGGACCAGTTGGAAGGCGTGGGTATAGCACACGAAAATATGGGAATCGGGCGTAATTCTAGTTTTTTGGCCGAAAAATGCAAAAAATGAGAAACGATGACGGAGGGGCGGTTACTATGGTTCCTTAGGTCGTATTTGACAGCCCGAAAAATTTTTACGCGATCGGGGTCCGGGGTTCCTGGAACCACTTGGAAGGGTGAGCAATAGCACACAAAAATATTGTAATCGGGCGGAATTCTAGTTTTTTGGCCGAAAAATGCAACAAATGAGGAATGATCATGGCTGGATAGTGACTATGGTTCCTTAGGTCATATTTGATAGTCCTGAAAATTTTTAGGCGATAGGGGTCCGGAGTTCCCGGGTTCACTTGGAAGGCGTGGGCTATAGGACACGAAAATATAGGAATCGCGCGGAATTCTAGTTTTTTGGCCAAAAAACAGAAAAAACTAGGAACGATCATGGATGGGTGGTGACTATGGTTCCTGATAGTCCGGAAAACATTTAGGCGATACGGGTCCGGAGACCCGGGACCACTCGGAAGGCGTAGGCTATAACACACAAAAATATGGGATCGCGCGGAATTCTAATTGTTTGGCCGAAAAACACAAAAAATGAGGAACGATCATAGCGGGGCGGATACTATGGTTCCTTAGGTCGTATTTGATAGTCCGGAAAAATTTTAGGCGATAGGGGTCAGGAGGTCCCGGGATCACTCGGAAGGCGTGGGATATAACACACAAAAATATGGGAATCGCACGGAATTCTAGTTGTTTGGCCGAAAAACGCAAAAAATGAGGAACGATCATGGCGGGGTGGTTACTATGGTTCCTTAGGTCGTATTTGATGGCCCGGAAAATTTTTAGGCGATGGGGGTTCGGGGTTCCCGGGACCCCTTGGAAGGCGTGGGCTAAAGCACACAAAAATATGGAAATCTCGCGAAATTCTAGTTTTTTGGCTGAAAAACGCAAAAGACTAGGAACGATCATGGCGGGGCGGTGACTATGGTTCCTTATGTCGTATTTAATAGTTCGGAAAATTTTTAGGTGATCCGGCTCCTGGGGGCCCGACCCACTCGGAAGGCGTGGGCGATAGCACACAAAAATATGGGAATCAGGCAGAATTCTAGTTTTTTGGCCAAAAAATGCAAAAAAGGAGGAACGATCATGGCGAGGTGGTGACTATGGTTCCTTAGGTCTTAATTGATGGCCCGAAAATTTTTTAGGCGATGCGAGACCGGCGTCCCGGCCCACTCGGAAGGCGTGGGCAATAGCACACAAAAATATGGTAGGTGACTATGGTTTTTTGGAAAGCGGAATTCTAGTTTTTTGGCCGAAAAACACAATAAATGAGGAACGATCATGGCGGGGCGGTGACTAAGGTTCCTTAGGTCATATTTGATGGCCCGGAAAATTTTAGGCGATCGGGGTACACGGCTCCCGGGACCACTCGGAAGGCAAAGCTATAACACACTAAAATATGCAAATCGCGCGGAGTTCTAGTTTTTTGCCGAAAAATGCAAAGCATTTGGAACGATCATGGTGGGGCGGTGACTATGGTACCTTAGTTCGTATTTGATAGTCCGGAAAAATTTTAGGCGATCGGGGTTCGCGGCTCCCCGGACCAGTTGGAAGGCGTGGGTATAGCACACGAAAATATGGGAATCGGGCGTAATTCTAGTTTTCTGGCCGAAAAATGCCAAAAATGAGAAACGATGATGGCGGGGCGGTTACTATGGTTCCTTTGGTCGTATTTGACGGCCCGGAAAAATTTTAAACGATCGGGGTCCGGGGGTCCCGGAACCACTGGGAAGGGTGGGCAATAGCACACAAAAATATTGTAATCGGGCAGAATTCTAGTTTTTTGGCCGAAAAATGCAACAAATGAGGAATGATCATGGCTGGGCGGTGACTATGGTTCCTTAGGTCGTATTTGATAGTCCGGAAAACTTTTAGGCGATAGGGGTCTGGAGTTCCCGGTTTCACTTGGAAGCCGTGGGCTATAGGACACGAAAATATGGGAATCGCGCGGAATTCTAGTTTTTTGGGCGAAAAACAGAAAAAACTAGGAACGATCATGGCTGGGAGGTGACTATGGTTCCTTAGGTATTATTTAATAGTCCGGAAAAAATTTAGGCGATAGGTGTCCGGAGACCCGGGACCACTCGGAAGGCGTGGGCTATAACACACAAAAGTATGGGATAGCGCGGAATTCTAGTTGTTTGGCCGAAAAACGCAAAAAATGAGGAACGATCATGGCGGGGCGGATACTATGGTTCCTTAGGTCGTATTTGATAGTCCGGAAAAATTTTAGGCGATAGGGGTCCGGAGGTCCCGGGACCACTCGGAAGGTGTGGGCTATAACACACAAAAATATAGCAATCGCACGAAATTCTAGTTGTTTGGCCAAAAAACGCAAAAAATAAGGAACGAACATGGCGGGACGAATACTATGGTTCCTTAGGTCGTATTTGATAGTCCGGAAAAATTTTAGGCGATCGGGGTCAGTGTCTCCCCGGACCACTTGGAAGGCGTGGGTATAGCACACGAAAATATGGGAATCGGGCGTAATTCTAGTTTTTTGGCCATAAAATGCAAAAAATGAGAAATGATGATGGAGGGGCGGTTACTATGGTTCCTTAGGTCGTATTTGACGGCCCGGAAAAATTTGAAGCAATCGGGGTTCGGGGGTCCCGCAACCACTTGGAAGGGTGGGCAATAGCACACAAAAATATTGTAATCGGGCGGAATTCTAGTTTTTTGGCCGAACAACGCAACAAATGAGGAATGATCATGGCTGGGCAGTGACTACGGTTCCTAAGGTCTAATTTGATAGTCCGGAAAAATTTTAGGCGATAGGGGTCCGGAGTTCCCGAGTTCACTTGGAAGGCGTGGGCTATAGGACACGAAAATATGGGAATCGAGCGAAATTCTAGTTTTTTGGCCAAAAAATAGAAAAAACTAGGAACGATCATGGATGGGCGGTGACTATGGTTCCTTAGGTCTTATTTGATAGTCCGGAAAAAATTTAGGCGATAGGGGTCCGGACACCCGGGACCACTCGGAAGGCGTGGGCTATAACACACAAAAATATGGGATCGCGCGGAATTCTAGTTATTTGGCCGAAAAACACAAAAAATGAGGAACGATCATGGCGGGGCAGATAATATGGTTCCTTAGGTCGTATTTAATAGTCCGAAAAAATTTTAGGCGATAGGGGTCCGGAGGTCCCGAGACCACTCGGAAGGTGTGGGCTATAACACACAAAAATATGGCAATCACGTGGAATTCTAGTTGTTTGGCCGAAAAACGCAAAAAATAAAGAACGATCATGGCGGGACGGATACTATGGTTCCTTAGGTCGTATTTGACTGCCCGGAAAAAATTTAGGCGATCGGGGTCTGCGGCTCTTGGGAACACTCGGAATGCGTGGGTATAGCGCATGAAAATATGGGATTCGGGTGAAATTCTAGGTCTTTTTCAGTAACATGCAAAAAATATGGAAAGATCTTGTAAGGGCGGTGACTATGGTTCCATTGGTCTGATTTGATAGTCCGGAAAAATATTAGGCGATAGGGGTCCGGAGGTCCCGAGGTCCCGGGACCACTCGGAAGGCGTGGGCTATAACACACAAAAATATGGGAATCGCGCGGAATTCTAGTTGTTTGGCCGAAAAATGCAAAAAATGAGGAACGATCATGGCGGGGCGGATACTATGGTTCCTTAGGTCGTATTTGATTGCCCGGAAAAAATTTTAGGCGATCGGGGTCCGCGGCTCTTGGGACCACTCGGAATGCGTTGGTATAGCACACGAAAATATGGGAATCGGGCGAAATTCTAGGTCTTTTTCAGTAACATGCAAAAAATGTGGAAAGATCTTGACAGGGCGGTGACTATGGTTCCTTTGGTCTTATTTGATAGTCCTGAAAAATATTAGGCGATAGGGGTCCGGAGGTCCCGGGACCACTCGGAAGGCGTGGGCTATAATACACAAATATATGGGAATCGCGCGGAATTCTAGTTGTTTGGCCGAAAAATGCAAAAAATGAAGAACGATCATGGCGGGGCGCATACTATGGTTCCTTAGGTCGTATTTGATAGTCCGGAAAAATTTTAGGCGATAGGGGTCAGGAGGTCACGGGACCACTCGGAAGGCGTGGGCTATAACACACAAAAATATGGGAATCGCGCGGAATTCCAGTTGTTTAGCCGAAAAATGCAAAAAATGAGGAACGATCATGGCGGGGTGGATACTATGGTTCCTTAGGTCATATTGGATGGCCCGTAAAAGTTTTAGGCGATCGGAGATCGGGGTTCCCGGGACCCCTTGGAAGGCGTGGGCTAAAGCACACGAAAATCTGAAAATCGCGCGAAATTCTAGTTTTTTGGCTGAAAAACGCAAAAGGCTAGGAACGATCATGGCGGGGTGGTGACTATGGTTCCTTAGGTCATATTTGATAGTCCGGAAAATTTTTAGGCGATCCGGCTCCGGGGGGCCTGACCTACTCGAAAGGCGTGGGCGATAGCACACAAAAATATGGGAATCGGGCGAAATTCTTGTTTTTTGGCCAAAAAATGCAAAAAATGCGGAACGATCATGGTGAGGCGGTGACTATGGTACCTTAGGTTGTATTTGATAGTCCAGAAAAATTTTAGGCGATCGGAGTCGGCGGCTCCCCGGACCACTTGGAAGGCGTGGGTATAGCACACGAAAATATGGGAATCGGGCGTAATTCTAGTCTTTTGGCAGAAAAATGCAAAAAATGAGAAACGATGATGGCGGGGTGGTTACTATGGTTCCTTAGGTCATATTTGACGGCCCGTAAAATTTTTAGGCGATCGGGTTTCGGGGTTCCCGGAACCACTTGGAAGGGTGGGAAATAGCACTCAAAAATATTGTAATCGGGCGGAATTCTAGTTTTTTGGTCGAAAAACGCAACAAATGAGGAATGATCAAGGCTGGGCGGTGACTATGGTTCCTTAGGTCGTATTTGATAGTCCGGAAAAATTTTAGGCGATAGGGGTCCGGAGTTCCCGGGTTCACTTCGAAGGCGTGGGCTATAGGACACGAAAATATGGGAATCGCGCGGAATTCTAGTTTTTTGGCCGAAAAACAGAAAAAACTAGGAACGATCATGGCTGGGCGGTGACTATTGTTCCTTAGGTCTTATTTGATAGTCCGGAAATATTTTAGGTGATAGGGGTCCGGAGAACCGGGACCACTCGGAAGGCGTGGGCTATAACACACAAAAATATGGGATAGCGCGAAATTCTAGTTGTTTGGCCGGAAAACGCAAAAAATGAGGAACGATCATGGCGGGGCGGATACTATGGTTCCTTAGGTCGTATTTGATAGTCTGGAAAAATATTAGGCGATAGGGGTCCGTAGGTCTCGGAACCACTTGGAAGGGTGGGCAATAGCACACAAAAATATTGTAATCGTGCGGAATTCTAGTTTTTTGGTCGAAAAACACAAAAAATGAGGAACGATCATGGCGGGGCGGATACTATGGTTCCTTAGGTCGTATTTGATAGTTCGGAAAAATTTTAGGCGATAGGGGTCCGGAGGTCTCGGGACCACTCGGAAGGTGTGGGCTATAACACACAGAAATATGGGAATCGCGCGGAATTCTAGTTGTTTGGCAGAAAAACGCAAAAAATGAGGAATGATCAAGGCTGGGCGGTGACTATGGTTCCTTAGGTCGTATTTGATAGTCCGGAAAAATTTTAGGCGATAGGGGTCCGGAGTTCCTGGGTTCACTTCGAAGGCGTGGGCTATAGCACACGAAAATATGGGAATCGCGCGAAATTCTAGTTTTTTGGCCGAAAAACAGAAAAAACTAGGAACGATCATGGCTGGGCGGTGACTATGGTTCCTTAGGTCTTATTTTATAGTCCGGAAAAATTTTAGGCGATAGGGGTCCGGAGACCCGGGACCACTCGGAAGGCGTGGGCTATAACACACAAAAATATGGGATAGCGCGGAATTCTAGTTGTTTGGCCGAAAAACGCAGAAAATGAGGAACGATCATGGCGGGGCGGATACTATGGTTCCTTAGGTCGTATTTGATACTCCGGAAAAATTTTAGTCGATAGGGGTCCGGAGGTCCCGGGACCACTCGGAAGGTGTGGGCTATAACACACAAAAATATGGGAAACACGCGGAATTCTAGTTGTTTGGCCGAAAAACGCAAAAAATGAGGAACGATTATGGCAGGGCGGTGACTATGGTTCCTTAGGTCGTATTTGATAGTCCGGAAAAATATTAGGCGATAGGGGTCAGGAGGTCCCGGGACCACTCGGAAGGCGTGGGCTATAACACACAAAAATATGGGAATCGCGCGGAATTCTAGTTTTTTGGCCGAAAAACGCAAAAAATGAGGAATGATCATGGCGGGGTGGTTACTATGGTTCTTTAGGTCGTATTTGATGGCCCGGAAAATTTTTAGGCGATCGGGGTTCGGGGCTCCCGGGACCACTCGGAAGGCGTAAAATATAGCACACTAAAATATGCAAATCGCGCGGAGTTCTAATTTTTGGCCGAAAAATGCAAAGCATTTGGAACGATCATGGTGGGGCGGTGACTATGGTTCCTTAGGTCGTATTTGATAGTCCGGAAAAATTTTAGGCAATAGGGGTTCGGACACCCGGGACCACTCGGAAGGCGTGGGCTATAACACACAAAAATATGGGATCGCGCGGAATTCTAGTTGTTTGGCCGAAAAACACAAAAAATGAGGTACGATCATGGCGGGGCGGATACTATGGTTCCTTAGGTCGTATTGAATAGTCCGAAAAAATTTTAGGCGATAGGGGTCCGGAGGTCCCGAGACCACTCTGAAGGTGTGGGCTATAACACACAAAAATATGGCAATCACGTGGAATTCTAGTTGTTTGGCCGAAAAACGCAAAAAATAAGGAACGATCATGGCGGGACGGATACTATAGTTCCTTGGGTCGTATTGGATTGCCCGGAAAAATTTTAGGCGATCGGGGTCTGCGGCTCTTGGGACCACTCGGAATACGTGGGTATAGCACACGAAAATATGGGAATCGGGCGAAATTCTAGGTCTTTTTCAGTAACATGCAAAAAATGTGGAAAGATCTTGTAAGGGTGGTGACTATGGTTCCTTTGGTCTTATTTGATAGTCCGGAAAAATATTAGGCGATAGGGGTCCGGAGGTCCCGAGGTCCCGGGACTACTCGGAAGGCGTGGGCTATAACACACAAATATATGGGAATCGCGCGGAATTCTAGTTGTTTGGCAGAAAAACGCAAAAAATGAGGAACGATCATGGCGGGGCGGATACTATGGTTCCTTAGGTCGTATTTGATTGCCCGGAAAAATTTTAGGCGATCGGGGTCCGCGGCTCTTGGGACCACTCGGAATGCGTGGGTATAGCACACGAAAATATGGGAATCGGGCGAAATTCTAGGACTTTTTCAGTAACATGCAAAAAATGTGGAAAGATCTTGACAGGGCGGTGACTATGGTTCCTTTGGTCTTATTTGATAGTCCTGAAAAAAAATTAGGCGATAGGGGTCCGGAAGTCCCGGGACCACTCGGAAGGCGTGGGCTATAATACACAAATATATGGGAATCGCGCGGAATTCTAGTTGATTGGCCGAAAAATGCAAAAAATGAGGAACGATCATGGCAGGGCGGATACTATGGTTCCTTAGGTCGTATTTGATAGTCCGGAAAAATTTTAGGCGATAGGGGACAGGAGGTCACGGGACCACTCGGAAGGCGTGGGCTATAACACACAAAAATATGGGAATCGCGCGGAATTACAGTTGTTTGGCCGAAAATGCAAAAAATGAGGAACGATCATGGCGGGGTGGATACTATGGTTCCTTAGGTCATATTTGATGGCCCGTAAAATTTTTAGGCGATCGGGGTTCGGGGTTCCCGGTACCCCTTGGAAGGCATGGGCTAAAGCACACGAAAATATGGAAATCGCGCGAAATTCTAGTTTTTTGGCTGAAAAATGCAAAAGGCTAGGAACGATCATGGTGGGGCGGTGACTATGGTTCCTTAGGTCGTATTTGATAGTCCAGAAAATTTTTAGGCGATCCGGCTCCGGGGGGCCTGACCTACTCGAAAGGCGTGGGCGATAGCACACAAAAATATGGGAATCGGGCGGAATTCTTGTTTTTTGGCCAAAAAATGCAAAAAATGAGGAACGATCATGGCGAGGCGGTGACTATGGTTCCTTAGGTCTTAATTGATGGCCCAAAATATTTTTAGGCGATCCGAAACCGGCGGCCCGGCCCACTCGGAAGGCGTGGGCAATAGCACACAAAAATATGGTAATCGAGCGGAATTCTAGTCTTTTGGCAGGGCGGTGACTATGGTTCCTTAGGTCATATTTGATGGCTCGGAAAATTTTAGGCGATCGGGGTCCACGGCTCCCGGGACCACTCGGAAGGCGTAAGCTATAGCACACTAATATATGCAAATCGCGCGGAGTTCTAGTTTTTTGGCCGAAAAATTCAAAGCATTTGGACCGATCATGGTGAGGCGGTGACTATGGTACCTTAGGTTGTATTTGATAGTCCAGAAAATTTTTAGGCGATCGGGGTCGGCGGCTCCCCGGACCACTTGGAAGGCGTGGGTATAGCACACGAAAATATGGGAATCGGGCGTAATTCTAGTCTTTTGGCCGAAAAATGCAAAAAATTAGAAACGATGATGGCGGGGTGGTTACTATGGTTCCTTAGGTCGTATTTGACGGCCCGGAAAATTTTTAGGCGATCAGGTTTCGGGGTTCCCGGAACCACTTGGAAGGGTGGGAAATAGCACTCAAAAATATTGTAATCGGGCGGAATTCTAGTTTTTTGGTCGAAAAACGCAACAAATGAGGAATGATCAAGGCTGGGCGGTGACTATGGTTCCTTAGGTCGTATTTGATAGTCCGGAAAAATTTTAGGCGATAGGGGTCCGGAGTTCCTGGGTTCACTTCGAAGGCGTGGGCTATAGGACACGAAAATATGGAAATCGCGTGAAATTCTAGTTTTTTGGCCGAAAAACAGAAAAAACTAGGAACGATCATGGCTGGACGGTGACTATGGTTCCTTAGGTCTTATTTTATAGTCCGGAAAAATTTTAGGCGATAGGGGTCCGGAGACCTGGGACCACTCGGAAGGCGTGGGCTATAACACACAAAAATATGGGATAGCGCGGAATTCTAGTTGTTTGGCCGAAAAACGCAAAAAATGAGGAACGATCATGGCGGGGCGGATACTATGGTTCCTTAGGTCGTATTTGATACTCCGAAAAAATTTTAGGCGATAGGGGTCCGGAGGCCCCGGGACCACTCGGAAGGTGTGGGCTATAACACACAAAAATATGGGAAACGCGCGGAATTCTAGTTGTTTGACCGAAAAACGCAAAAAATGAGGAACGATCATGGCGGGGAGGTGACTATGGTTCCTTAGGTCGTATTTGATAGTCTGGAAAAATATTAGGCGATAGGGGTCAGGAGGTCCCGGGACCACTCGGAAGGCGTGGGCTATAACATACAAAAATATGGGAATCGCGCGGAATTCTTGTTGTTTGGCCGAAAAACGCAAAAAATGAGGAACGATCATGGCGGGGTGGTTACTATGGTTCCTTAGGTCGTATTTGATGGCCCAGAAAATTTTTAGGCGATCGGGGTTCGGGGCTCTTGGGACCACTCGGAAGGCGTAAGATATAGCACACTAAAATATGCAAATCGCGTGGAGTTCTAATTTTTGGCCGAAAAATGCAAAGCATTTGGAACGATCATGGTGGGGCGGTGACTATGGTTTCTTAGGTCGTATTTGATAGTCTGGAAAAATTTTAGGCGATCCGGCTCCGGGGTGCCCGACCCACTCGGAAGGCGTGGGCGATAGCACACAAAAATATGGGAATCGGGCAGAATTCTAGTTTTTTGGCCAAAAAACGCAAAAAATGGGGAACGATCATGGCAGGGTGGTTACTATGGTTCCTTAGGTCGTAATTAATGGTTCGGAAAATTTTTTAGGCGATCCTTGTCCGGCGGCCCGGCCCACTCGGAAGGCGTGGGCGCACACAAAAATATGGGAATCGCGCGAAATTCTAGTTGTTTGGCCGAAAAACGCAAAAAATTGGGAACGATCATGGCAGGGTGGTTACTATGGTTCCTTAGGTCGTAATTAATGGTCCGGAAAAATTTTTAGGCGATCGGGGTTCGAGGCTCCCGGGACCACTCGGAAGGCGTAAGCTATAGCACACTAAAATATGCAAATCGCGCGGAGTTCTAATTTTTTGGCCGAAAAATGCAAAGCATTTGGAACGATCATGGTGGGGCGGTGACTATGGTTCCTTAGGTCGTATTTGATAGTCCGGAAATATTTTAGGCGATCGGGGTCCGCGGCTCCCCGGACCACTTGGAAGGCGTGGGTATTGCACGCGAAAATATGGGAATCGGGAGTAATTCTAGTTTTTTGGTCGAAAAATGCAAAAAATGAGAAACGATGATGGCGGGGTGGTTACTATGGTTCCTTAGGTCGTATTTGACGGCCCGAAAAATATTAGGAGATCGGGGTCCGGGGGTCCCGGAACCACTTGAAAGGGTGGGCAATAGCACTCAAAAATATAGTAATCGGGCGGAATTCTAGTTTTTTGGTCGAAAAACGCAACAAGTGAGGAATGATCATGGCTGGGCGGTGACTATGGTTCCTTAGGTCGTATTTGATAGTCCGGAAAAATTTTAGGCGATAGGGGTCCGGAATTCCCGGGTTCACTTCGAAGGCGTGGGCTATAGGACACGAAAATATGGGAATCGCGCGGAATTCTAGTTTTTTGGCCGAAAAACAGAAAAAACTAGGAACGATCATGGCTGGGCGGTGACTATGGTTCCTTAGGTCTTATTTGATAGTCCGGAAAAATTTTAGGCGATAGGGGTCCGGAGACCCGGGACCACTCGGAAGGCGTGGGCTATAACACACAAAAATATGGGATAGCGCGGAATTCTAATTGTTTGGCCGGAAAACGCAAAAAATGAGGAAAGATCATGGCGGGGCAGATACTATGGTTCCTTAGATCGTATTTGATAGTCTGGAAAAATATTAGGCGATAGGGGTCCGGAGGTCCCGGAACCACTTGGAAGGGTGGGCAATAGCACACAAAAATATTGTAATCGTGCGGAATTCTAGTTTTTTGGTCGAAAAATGCAAAAAATGAGGAATGATCATGGCTGGGCGGTGACTATGGTTCCTTAGGTCGTATTTGATAGTTCAGAAAAATTTTAAGCGATAGGGGTCCGGAGTTCCCGGGTTCACTTCGAAGGCGTGGGCTATAGGACACGAAAATATGGGAATCGCGCGAAATTCTAGTTTTTTGGCCGAAAAACAGAAAAAACTAGGAACGATCATGGCTGGGCGGTGACTATGGTTCCTTAGGTCTTATTTGATAGTCCGGAAAAATTTTAGGCGATAGGGGTCCGGAGACCCGGGACCACGCGGAAGGCGTGGGCTATAACACACAAAAATATGGGATAGCGCGGAATTCAAATTGTTTGGCCGGAAAACGCAAAAAATGAGGAACGATCATGGCGGGGCGGATACTATGGTTCCTTAGGTCGTATTTGATAGTCCGGAAAAATATTAGGCGATAGGGGTCCGGAGGTCCCGGAACCACTTGGAAGGGTGGGCAATAGCACACAAAAATATTGTAATCGTGCGGAATTCTAGTTTTTTGGTCGAAAAATGCAAAAAATGAGGAATGATCATGGCTGGGCGGTGACTATGGTTCCTTAGGTAGTATTTGATAGTCCAGAAAAATTTTAGGCGATAGGGGTCCGGAGTTCCCGGGTTCACTTCGAAGGCGTGGGCTATAGGACACGAAAATATGGGAATCGCGCGAAATTCTAGTTTTTTGGCCGAAAAACAGAAAAAACTAGGAACGATCATGGCTGGGCGGTGACTATGGTTCCTTAGGTCTTATTTGATAGTCCGGAAAAATTTTAGGCGATAGGGGTCCGGAGACCCGGGACCACTCGGAAGGCGTAGGCTATAACACACAAAAATATGGGATAGCGCAGAATTCTAGTTGTTTGGCCGAAAAATGCAAAAAATGAGGAACGATCATGGCGGGGCGGATACTATGGTTCCTTAGGTCGTATTTGATAGTCCGGAAAAATTTTAGGCGATAGGGGTCAGGAGGTCCCGGGACCACTCGGAAGGCGTGGGCTATAACACACAAAAATATGGGAATCGCGCGGAATTCTAGTTTTTTGGTCGAAAAATGCAAAAACTGAGGGATGATCATGGCTGGGCGGTGACTATGGTTCCTTAGGTCGTATTTGATAGTCCGGAAAAATTTTAGGCGATAGGGGTCCGGAGTTCCCGGGTTCACTTCGAAGGCGTGGGCTATAGGACACGAAAATATGGGAATCGCGCGAAATTCTAGTTTTTTGGCCGAAAAACAGAAAAAACTAGGAACGATCATGGCTGGGCGGTGACTATGGTTCCTTAGGTCTTATTTGATAGTCCGAAAAAATTTTAGGCGATAGGTGTCCGGAGACCCGGGACCACTCGGAAGGCGTGGGCTATAACACACAAAAGTATGGGATAGCGCGGAATTCTAGTTGTTTGGCCGAAAAACGCAAAAAATGAGGAACGATCATGGCGGGGCGGATACTATGGTTCCTTAGGTCGTATTTGATAGTCCGGAAAAATTTTAGGCGATAGGGGTCCGGAGGTCCCGGGACCACTCAGAAGGTGTGGGCTATAACACACAAAAATATGGGAAACGCGCGGAATTCTAGTTGTTTGGCCTAAAAATGCAAAAAATGAGGAACGATCATGGTGGGGCGGATACTATGGTTCCTTAGGTCGTATTTGATAGTCTGGAAAAATATTAGGCGATAGGGGTCAGGAGGTCCCGGGACCACTCGGAAGGCGTGGGCTATAACACACAAAAATATGGGAATCGCGCGGTATTCTAGTTGTTTGGCCGAAAAACGGAAAAAATGAGGAACGATCATGGCGGGGTGGTTACTATGGTTCCTTAGGTCGTATTTGATGGCCCGGAAAATTTTTAGGCGATCGGGTTTTGGGGTTCCCGGGACCCCTTGGAAGGCGTGGGCTAAAGCACACGAAAATATGGAAATCGCGCGAAATTCTAGTTTTTTGGCTGAATAACCCAAAAGGCTAGGAACGATTATGGCTGGGCGGTGACTATGGTTCCTTAGGTCGTATTTGATAGTCCGGAAAATTTTTAGGCGATCGGAGTCCGGAGTTCCCGGGTTCACTTGGATGGCGTGGTCTATAGGACACGAAAATATGGAATTAGCGCGGAATTCTAGTTTTTTGGCCGAAAAACGGAAAAAACTAGGAACGATCATGGCTGGGAGGTGACTATGGTTTCTTAGGTCTTATTTAATAGTCCAGAAAAATTTTAGGCGATAGGGGTCCGGAGACCCGGGACCACTCGGAAGGCGTGGGCTATAACACACAAAAATATGGGATAGCGCGGAATTCTAATTGTTTGGCCGGAAAACGAAAAAAATGAGGAACGATCATGGCGGGGCGGATACTATGGTTCCTTAGATCATATTTGATAGTCCGGAAAAATATTAGGCGATAGGGGTCCGGAGGTCCCGGAACCACTTGGAAGGGTGGGCAATAGCACACAAAAATATTATAATCGTGCGGAATTCTAGTTTTTTGGTCAAAAAACGCAAAAAATGAGGAATGATCATGGCTGGGCGGTGACTATGGTTCCTTAGGTCGTATTTGATAGTCCAGAAAAATTTTAGGCGATAGGGGTCCGGAGTTCCCGGGTTCACTTCGAAGGCGTGGGCTATAGGACACGAAAATATGGGAATCGCGCGAAATTCTAGTTTTTTGGCCGAAAAACAGAAAAAACTAGGAACGATCATGGCTGGGCGGTGACTATGGTTCCTTAGGTCTTATTTGATAGTCCGAAAAAATTTTAGGCGATAGGTGTCCGGAGACCCGGGACCACTCGGAAGGCGTGGGCTATAACACACAAAAGTATGGGATAGCGCGGAATTCTAGTTGTTTGGCCGAAAAACGCAAAAAATGAGGAACGATCATGGCGGGGCGGATACTATGGTTCCTTAGGTCGTATTTGATAGTCCGGAAAAATTTTAGGCGATAGGGGTCCGGAGGTCCCGGGACCACTCAGAAGGTGTGGGCTATAACACACAAAAATATGGGAAACGCGCGGAATTCTAGTTGTTTGGCCTAAAAATGCAAAAAATGAGGAACGATCATGGTGGGGCGGATACTATGGTTCCTTAGGTCGTATTTGATAGTCTGGAAAAATATTAGGCGATAGGGGTCAGGAGGTCCCGGGACCACTCGGAAGGCGTGGGCTATAACACACAAAAATATGGGAATCGCGCGGTATTCTAGTTGTTTGGCCGAAAAACGGAAAAAATGAGGAACGATCATGGCGGGGTGGTTACTATGGTTCCTTAGGTCGTATTTGATGGCCCGGAAAATTTTTAGGCGATCGGGTTTTGGGGTTCCCGGGACCCCTTGGAAGGCGTGGGCTAAAGCACACGAAAATATGGAAATCGCGCGAAATTCTAGTTTTTTGGCTGAATAACCCAAAAGGCTAGGAACGATTATGGCTGGGCGGTGACTATGGTTCTTTAGGTCGTATTTGATAGTCCGGAAAATTTTTAGGCGATCGGAGTCCGGAGTTCCCGGGTTCACTTGGATGGCGTGGTCTATAGGACACGAAAATATGGAATTAGCGCGGAATTCTAGTTTTTTGGCCGAAAAACGGAAAAAACTAGGAACGATCATGGCTGGGAGGTGACTATGGTTTCTTAGGTCTTATTTAATAGTCCAGAAAAATTTTAGGCGATAGGGGTCCGGAGACCCGGGACCACTCGGAAGGCGTGGGCTATAACACACAAAAATATGGGATAGCGCGGAATTCTAATTGTTTGGCCGGAAAACGAAAAAAATGAGGAACGATCATGGCGGGGCGGATACTATGGTTCCTTAGATCGTATTTGATAGTCCGGAAAAATATTAGGCGATAGGGGTCCGGAGGTCCCGGAACCACTTGGAAGGGTGGGCAATAGCACACAAAAATATTATAATCGTGCGGAATTCTAGTTTTTTGGTCAAAAAACGCAAAAAATGAGGAATGATCATGGCTGGGCGGTGACTATGGTTCCTTAGGTCGTATTTGATAGTCCAGAAAAATTTTAGGCGATAGGGGTCCGGAGTTCCCGGGTTCACTTCGAAGGCGTGGGCTATAGGACACGAAAATATGGGAATCGCGCGAAATTCTACTTTTTTGGCCGAAAAACAGAAAAAACTAGGAACGATCATGGCTGGGCGGTGACTATGGTTCCTTAGGTCTTATTTGATAGTCCGGAAAAATTTTAGGCGATAGGGGTCCGGAGACCCGGGACCACTCGGAAGGCGTGGGCTATAACACACAAAAATATGGGATAGCGCGGAATTCTAATTGTTTGGCCGGAAAACGCAAAAAATGAGGAACGATCATGACGGGGCAAATACTATGGTTCCTTAGGTCGTATTTGATAGTCCGGAAAAATATTAGGCGATAGGGGTCCGGAGGTCCCGGAACCACTTGGAAGGGTGGGCAATAGCACACAAAAATATTGTAATCGTGCGGAATTCTAGTTTTTTGGTCGAAAAATGCAAAAAATGAGGAATGATCATGGCTGGGCGGTGACTATGGTTCCTTAGGTAGTATTTGATAGTCCAGAAAAATTTTAGGCGATAGGGGTCCGGAGTTCCCGGGTTCACTTCGAAGGCGTGGGCTATAGGACACGAAAATATGGGAATCGCGCGAAATTCTAGTTTTTTGGCCGAAAAATAGAAAAAACTAGGAACGATCATGGCTGGGCGGTGACTATGGTTCCTTAGGTCTTATTTGATAGTCCGGAAAAATTTTAGGCGATAGGGGTCCGGAGACCCGGGACCACTCGGAAGGTGTGGGCTATAACACACAAAAATATGGGATAGCGCGGAATTCTAGTTGTTTGGCCGGAAAACGCAAAAAATGAGGAACGATCATGGCGGGGCGGATACTATGGTTCCTTAGATCGTATTTGATAGTCCGGAAAAATATTAGGCGATAGGGGTCCGGAGGTCCCGGAACCACTTGGAAGGGTGGGCAATAGCACACAAAAATATTATAATCGTGCGGAATTCTAGTTTTTTGGTCGAAAAACGCAAAAAATGAGGAATGATCATGGCTGGGCGGTGACTATGGTTCCTTAGGTCATATTTGATAGTCCAGAAAAATTTTAGGCGATAGGGGTCCGGAGTTCCCGGGTTCACTTCGAAGGCGTGGGCTATAGGACACGAAAATATGGGAATCGCGCGAAATTCTACTTTTTTGGCCGAAAAACAGAAAAAACTAGGAACGATCATGGCTGGGCGGTGACTATGGTTCCTTAGGTCTTATTTGATAGTCCGGAAAAATTTTAGGCGATAGGGGTCCGGAGACCCGGGACCACTCGGAAGGCGTGGGCTATAACACACAAAAATATGGGATAGCGCGGAATTCTAATTGTTTGGCCGGAAAACGCAAAAAATGAGGAACGATCATGACGGGGCAAATACTATGGTTCCTTAGGTCGTATTTGATAGTCCGGAAAAATATTAGGCGATAGGGGTCCGGAGGTCCCGGAACCACTTGGAAGGGTGGGCAATAGCACACAAAAATATTGTAATCGTGCGGAATTCTAGTTTTTTGGTCGAAAAATGCAAAAAATAAGGAATGATCATGGATGGGCGGTGACTATGGTTCCTTAGGTAGTATTTGATAGTCCAGAAAAATTTTAGGCGATAGGGGTCCGGAGTTCCCGGGTTCACTTCGAAGGCGTGGGCTATAGGACACGAAAATATGGGAATCGCGCGAAATTCTAGTTTTTTGGCCGAAAAACAGAAAAAACTAGGAACGATCATGGCTGGGCGGTGACTAGGGTTCCTTAGGTCTTATTTCATAGTCCGTAAAAATTTTAGGCGATAGGGGTCCGGAGACCCGGGACCACTCGGAAGGCGTGGGCTACAACACACAAAAATATGGGATAGCGCGGAATTCTAGTTGTTTGGCCGAAAAACGCAAAAAATGAGGAACGATCATAGCGGGGCGGATACTATGGTTCCTTAGGTCATATTTGATAGTCCGGAAAATTTTTAGGCGATAGGGGTCTGGACGGAAGGTGTGGGCTATAACACACAAAAATATGGAAAACGCGCGGAATTCTAGTTGTTTGGCCGAAAAACGCAAAAAATGAGGAACGATCATGGCGGGGCGGATACTATGGTTCCTTAAGTCGTATTTGATAGTCCGGAAAAATATTAGGCGATAGGGGTCAGGAGGTCCCGGGACCACTCGGAAGGCGTGGGCTATAACACACAAAAATATGGGAATCGCGCAAAATTCTAGTTTTTTGGCCGAAAAACAGAAAAAAACTAGGAACGATCATGGCTGGGCGGTGACTATGGTTCCTTAGGTCTTATTTGATAGTCCGGAAAAATTTTAGGCGATAGGGGTCCGGAGACCCGGGACCACTCGGAAGGCGTGGGCTATAACACACAAAAATATGGGATAGCGCAGAATTCTAGTTGTTTGGCCGTAAAACGCAAAAAATGAGGAACGATCATGGCGGGGCGGATACTATGGTTCCTTAGGTCGTATTTGATAGTCCGGGAAAATTTTAGGCGATAGGGGTCCGGAGGTCCGGGGACCACTCGGAAGGTGTGGGCTATAAAACACAAAAATATGGGAAACGCGCGGAATTCTAGTTGTTTGGCCGAAAAACGCAAAAAATGAGGAACGATCATGGCGGGGCGGATACTATGGTTCCTTAAGTCGTATTTGATAGTCCGGAAAAATATTAGGCGATAGGGGTCAGGAGGTCCCGGGACCACTCGGAAGGCGTGGGCTATAACGCACAAAAAGATGGGAATCGTGCGGAATTCTTTTTTTTTGGCCGAAAAACGCAAAAAATGAGGAACGATCATGGCGGGGTGGTTACTATGGTTCCTTAGGTCGTATTTGATGGCCCGGAAAATTTTCAGGCGATCGGGGTTCGGGGCTCCCGGGGCCACTCGAAAGGCGTAAGCTATAGCACACTAAAATATGCAAATCGCGCGGAGTTCAAATTTTTGGCCGAAAAATGCAAAGCATTTGGAACGATCATGGTGGGGCGGTGACTATGGTTCCTTAGGTCGTATTTGATAGTCCGAAAATATTTTAGGCGATCGGGGTCCGCGGCTCCCCGGACCACTTGGAAGGCGTGGGTATTGCACACGAAAATATGGGAATCGGGAGTAATTCTAGTTTTTTGGCCGAAAAATGCAAAAAATGAGAAACGATGATGGCGGAGCGGTTACTATGGTTCCTTAGGTCGTATTTGACGGCCCGGAAAAATTTTAGGAGATCGGGGTCCGGGGGTCCCGGAACCACTTGGAAGAGTGGGCAATAGCACTCAAAAATATAGTAATCGGGCGGAATTCTAGTTTTTTGGTCGACAAACGCAACAAATGAGGAACGATCATGGTGGGGCGGTGACTATGGTTCCTTAGGTCGTATTTGATAGTCCGGAAAAATTTTAGGCGATAGGGGTCCGGAATTCCCGGGTTCACTTCGAAGGCGTGGGCTATAGGACACGAAAATATGGGAATCGCGCGGAATTCTAGTTTTTTGGCCGAAAAACAACAAAACTAGGAACTATCATGGCTGGGCGGTGACTATGGTTCCTTAGGTCTTATTTGATAGTCCGGAAAAATTTTAGGCGAAAGGGGTCCGGAGGCCCGGGACCACTCGGAAGGTGTGGGCTATAACACACAAAAATATGGGATAGCGCGGAATTCTAGTTGTTTGGCCGGAAAACGCAAAAAATGAGGAACGATCATGGCGGGGCGGATACTATGGTTCCTTAGGTCGTATTTGATAGTCCGGAAAAATATTAGGCGATAGGGGTCCGGAGGTCCCGGAACCACTTGGAAGGGTGGGCAATAGCACACAAAAATATTGTAATCGCGCGGAATTCTAGTTTTTTGGTCGAAAAACGCAAAAAATGAGGAATGATCATGGCTGGGAGGTGGCTATGGTTCCTTAGGTCGTATTTGATAGTCCGGAAAAATTTTAGGCGATAGGGGTCCGGAGTTCCCGGGTTCACTTCGAAGGCGTGGGCTATAGGACACGAAAATATGGGAATCGCGCGAAATTCTAGTTTTTTGGCCGAAAAACAGAAAAAACTAGGAACGATCATGGCTGGGCGGTGACTATGGTTCCTTAGGTCTTATTTGATAGTCCGGAAAAATTTTATGCGATAGGGGTCCGGAGACCCGGGACCACTCGGAAGGCGTGGGCTATAACACACAAAAATATGGGATAGCGCGGAATTCTAGTTGTTTGGCCGGAAAACGCAAAAAATGAGGAACGATCATGGAGGGGCAGATACTATGGTTCCTTAGGTCGTATTTGATAGTCCGGAAAAATATTAGGCGATAGGGGTCCGGAGGTCCCGGAACCACTTGGAAGGGTGGGCAATAGCACACAAAAATATTGTAATCGGGCGGAATTCTAGTTGTTTGGCCGATAAACGCAAAAAATGAGGAACGATCATGGAGGGGCGGATACTATGGTTCCTTAGGTCATATTTGATAGTCCGGAAAATTTTTAGGCGATAGGGGTCTGGAGTTCCCGGGACCACTCGGAAGGCGTGGGCTATAGGACACGAAAATATGGGAATCACGCAAAATTCTAGTTTTTTGGCCGAAAAACAGAAAAAACTAGGAACGATCATGGCTGGGCGGTGACTATGGTTCCTTAGGTCTTATTTGATAGTCCGGAAAAATTTTAGGCGATAGGGGTCCGGAGACCCGGGACCACTCGGAAGGCGTGGGCTATAACACACAAAAATATGGGATAGCGCAGAATTCTAGTTGTTTGGCCGAAAAACGCAAAAAATGAGGAACGATCATGGCGGGGCGGATACTATGGTTCCTTAGGTCGTATTTGATAGTCCGGGAAAATTTTAGGCGACAGGGGTCCGGAGGTCCCGGGACCACTCGGAAGGTGTGGGCTATAACACACAAAAATATGGAAAACGCGCGGAATTCTAGTTGTTTGGCCGAAAAACGCAAAAAATGAGGAACGATCATGGCGGGGCGGATACTATGGTTCCTTAAGTCGTATTTGATAGTCCGGAAAAATATTAGGCGATAGGGGTCAGGAGGTCCCGGGACCACTCGGAAGGCGTGGGCTATAACACACAAAAATATGGGAATCGCGCGGAATTCTTTTTTTTTGGCCGAAAAACGAAAAAAATGAGGAACGATCATGGCGGGGTGGTTACTATGGTTCCTTAGGTCGTATTTGATGGCCCGGAAAATTTTTAGGCGATCAGGGGTTCGGGGCTCCCGGGACCACTCGAAAGGCGTAAGCTATAGCACACTAAAATATGCAAATTGCGCGGAGTTCTAATTTTTGGCCGAAAAATGCAAAGCATTTGGAACGATCATGGTGGGGCGGTGACTATGGTTCCTTAGGTCGTATTTGATAGTCCGGAAATATTTTAGGCGATCGGGGTCCGCGGCTCCCCGGACCACTTGGAAGGCGTGGGTATTGCACACGAAAATATGGGAATCGGGAGTAATTCTAGTTTTTTGGCCGAAAAATGCAAAAAATGAGAAACGATGATGGCGGGGTGGTTACTATGGTTCCTTAGGTCGTATTTGACGGCCCGGTAAAATTTTAGGAGATCGGGGTCCGGGGGTCCCGGAACCACTTGGAAGAGTGGGCAATAGCACTCAAAAATATAGTAATCGGGCGGAATTCTAGTTTTTTGGTCGACAAACGCAACAAATGAGGAATGATCATGGTGGGGCGGTGACTATGGTTCCTTAGGTCGTATTTGATAGTCCGGAAAAATTTTAGGCGATAGGGGTCCGGAATTCCCGGGTTCACTTCGAAGGCGTGGGCTATAGGACACGAAAATATGGGAATCGCGCGGAATTCTAGTTTTTTGGCCGAAAAACAAAAAAGACTAGGAACTATCATGGCTGGGCGGTGACTATGGTTCCTTAGGTCTTATTTGATAGTCCGGAAAAATTTTAGGCGAGAGGGGTCCGGAGACCCGGGACCACTCGGAAGGTGTGGGCAATAACACACAAAAATATGGGATAGCGCGGAATTCTAGTTGTTTGGCCGGAAAATGCAAAAAATGAGGAACGATCATGGCGGGGCGGATACTATGGTTCCTTAGGTCGTATTTGATAGTCCGGAAAAATATTAGGGAATAGGGGTCCGGAGGTCCCGGAACCACTTGGAAGGGTGGGCAATAGCACACAAAAATATTGTAATCGCGCGGAATTCTAGTTTTTTGGTCGAAAAACGCAAAAAATGAGGAATGATCATGGCTGGGAGGTGACTATGGTTCCTTAGGTCGTATTTGATAGTCCGGAAAACTTTTAGGCGATAGGGGTCCGGAGTTCCCGGGTTCACTTCGAAGGCGTGGGCTATAGGACACGAAAATATGGGAATCGCGCGAAATTCTAGTTTTTTGGCCGAAAAACAGAAAAAACTAGGAACGATCATGGCTGGGCGGTGACTATGGTTCCTTAGGTCTTATTTGATAGTCTGGAAAAATTTTAGGCGATAGGGGTCCGGAGACCCGGGACCACTCGGAAGGCGTGGGCTATAACACACAAAAATATGGGATCACGCGGAATTCTAGTTATTTGGCCGAAAAAACGCAAAAAATGAGGAACGATCATGGCGGGGCGGATACTATGGTTCCTTAGGTCGTATTTGATAGTCCGGAAAAATTTTAGGCGATAGGGGTCCGGAGGTCCCGGTACCACTCAGAAGGTGTGGGCTATAACACACAAAAATATTGGAAACGCGCGGAATTCTAGTTGTTTGGCCGAAAAACGCAAAAAATGAGGAACGATCATGGCGGGGCGGATACTATGGTTCCTTAGGTCGTATTTGATAGTCCGAAAAAATATTAGGCGATAGGGGTCAGGAGGTCCCGGGACCACTCGGAAGGCGTGGGCTATAACACACAAAAATATGGGAATCGCGCGGAATTCTAGTTGTTTGGCCGAAAAATGGAAAAAATGAGGAACGATCATGGCGGGGTGGTTACTATGGTTCCTTAGGTCGTATTTGATGGCCCAGAAAATTTTTAGGCGATCGGGGTTCGGGGCTCCCGGGACCACTCGGAAGGCGTAAGCTATAGCACACTAAAATATGCAAATCGCGCGGAGTTCTAATTTTTGGCCGAAAAATACAAAGCATTTGGAACGATCATGGTGGGGCGGTGACTATGGTTCCTTAGGTCGTATTTGATAGTGCGGAAAAATTTTAGGCGATCGGGGTCCGCGGCTCCCCTGACCACTTGGAAGGTGTGGGCTATAACACACAAAAATATGGGATAGCGCGGAATTCTAGTTGTTTGGCCGGAAAACGCAAAAAATGAGGAACGATCATGGCGGGGCGGATACTATGGTTCCTTAGGTCGTATTTGATAGTCCGGAAAAATATTAGGCGATAGGGGTCCGGAGGTCCCGGAACCACTTGGAAGGGTGGGCAATAGCACACAAAAATATTGTAATCGGGCGGAATTCTAGTTTTTTGGTCGAAAAACGCAAAAAATGAGGAATGATCATGGCTGGGCGGTGACAATGGTTCCTTAGGTCGTATTTGATAGTCCGGAAAATTTTTAGGCGATATGAGTCCGGAGTTCCCGGGTTCACTTCGAAGGCGTGGGCTATAGGACACGAAAATATGGGAATCGCGCGAAATTCTAGTTTTTTGGCCGAAAAATAGAAAAAACTAGGAACGATCATGGCTGGGCGGTGACTATGGTTCCTTAGGTCTTATTTGATAGTACGGAAAAATTTTAGGCGATAGGGGTCCGGAGACCCGGGACCACTCGGAAGGCGTGGGCTATAACACACAAAAATATGGGATAGCGCGGAATTCTAGTTGTTTGGCCGAAAAACGCAAAAAATGAGGAACGATCATGGCGGGCCGGATACTATGGTTCCTTATGTCGTATTTGATAGTCCGGAAAAATTTTAGGCGATAGGGGTCCGGAGGTCCCGGGACCACTCAGAAGGTGTGGGCTATAACACACAAAAATATGGGAAACGCGCGGAATTCTAGTTGTTTGGCCGAAAAACGCAAAAAATGAGGAACGATCATGGCGGGGCGGATACTATGGTTCCTTAGGTCGTATTTGATAGTCCGGAAAAATATTAGGCGATAGGGGTCAGGAGGTCCCGGGACCACTCGGAAGGCGTGGGCTATAACACACAAAAATATGGGAATCGCGCGAAATTCTAGTTGTTTGGCCGAAAAATGGAAAAAATGAGGAACGATCATGGCGGGGTGGTTACTATGGTTCCTTAGGTCGTATTTGATGGCCCGGAAAATTTTTAGGTGATCGGGGTTCGGGGCTCCCGGGACCACTCGGAAGGCGTAAGCTATAGCACACTAAAATATGCAAATCGCGCGGAGTTCTAATTTTTGGCCGAAATATGCAAAGCATTTGGAACAATCATGGTGGGGCGGTGACTATGGTTCCTTAGGTCGTATTTGATAGTCTGGAAAAATTTTAGGCGATCGGGGTCCGCGGCTCCCCGGACCACTTGGAAGACGTGGGTATAGCACACGAAAATATGGGAATCGGGCGTAATTCTAGTTTTTAGGCCGAAAAATGCAAAAAATGAGAAACGATGATGGCGGGGTGGTTACTATGGTTCCTTAGGTCGTATTTGACGGCCCGGAAAAATTTTAGGCGATCGGGGTCCGGGGGTCCCGGAACCACTTGGAAGGGTGGGCAATAACACTCAAAAATATTGTAATCGGGCGGAATTCTAGTTTTTTGGTCGAAAAAACGCAACAAATGAGGAATGATCATGGCTGGGCGGTGACTATGGTTCCTTAGGTCGTATTTGATAGTCCGGAAAAATTTTAGGCGATGGGGGTCCGGAGTTCCCGGGTTCACTTGCGTGGGCTATAGGACACGAAAATATGGGAATCGCGCGAAATTCTAGTTTTTTGGCCGAAAAACAGAAAAAACTAGGAACGACCATGGCTGGGCGGAGACTATGGTTCCTTAGGTCTTATTAGATAGTCCGGAAAAATTTTAGGCGATAGGGGTCCGGAGACCCGGGACCACTCGGAAGGCATGGGCTATAACACACAAAAATATGGGATAGCGCGGAATTCTAGTTGTTTGGCCGGAAAACGCAAAAAATGAGGAACGATCATGGCGGGGCGGATACTATGGTTCCTTAGGTCGTATTTGATAGTCCGGAAAAATATTAGGCGATAGGGGTCCGGAGGTCCCGGAACCACTTGGAAGGGTGGGCAATAGCACACAAAAATATTGTAATCGGGCGGAATTCTAGTTGTTTGGCCGAAAAACGCAAAAAATGAGGAACGATCATGGAGGGGCGGATACTATGGTTCCTTAGGTCATATTTGATAGTCCGGAAAATTTTTAGGCGATAGGGGTCCGGAGTTCCCGGGACCACTCGGAAGGCGTGGGCTAGGACACGAAAATATGGGAATCGCGCAAAATTCTAGTTTTTTGGCCGAAAAACAGAAAAAACTAGGAACGATCATGGTTGGGCGGTGACTATGGTTCCTTAGGTCTTATTTGATAGTCCGGAAAAATTTTAGGCGATAGGGGTCCGGAGACCCGGGACCACTCGGAAGGCGTGGGCTATAACACACAAAAATATGGGATAGCGCAGAATTCTAGTTGTTTGGCCGAAAAACGCAAAAAATGAGGAACGATCATGTCGGGGCGGATACTATGGTTCCTTAGGTCGTATTTGATAGTCCGGGAAAATTTTAGGCGATAGGGGTCCGGAGGTCCCGGGACCACTCGGAAGGTGTGGGCTATAACACACAAAAATATGGAAAACGCGCGGAATTCTAGTTGTTTGGCCGAAAAACGCAAAAAATGAGGAACGATCATGGCGGGGCGGATACTATGGTTCCTTAAGTCGTATTTGATAGTCCGGAAAAATATTAGGCGATAGGGGTCAGGAGGTCCCGGGACCACTCGGAAGGCGCGGGCTATAACACACAAAAATATGGGAATCGTGCGGAATTCTTTTTTTTTGGCCGAAAAACGCAAAAAATGAGGAACGATCATGGCGGGGTGGTTACTATGGTTCCTTAGGTCGTATTTGATGGCCCGGAAAATTTTTAGGCGATCGGGGTTCGGGGCTCCCAGGACCACTCGAAAGGCGTAAGCTATAGCACACTAAAATATGCAAATCGCGCGGAGTTCTAATTTTTGGCCGAAAAATGCAAAGCATTTGGAACGATCATGGTGGGGCGGTGACTATGGTTCCTTAGGTCGTATTTGATAGTCCGGAAATATTTTAGGCGATCGGGGTCCGCGGCTCCCCGGACCACTTGGAAGGCGTGGGTATTGCACCCGAAAATATGGGATTCGGGAGTAATTCTAGTTTTTTGGCCGAAAAATGCAAAAAATGAGAAACGATGATGGCGGGGTGGTTACTATGGTTCCTTAGGTCGTATTTGATAGTCCGGAAAAATTTTAGGAGATCGGGGTCCGGGGGTCCCGGAACCACTTGGAAGAGTGGGCAATAGCACTCAAAAATATAGTAATCGGGCGGAATTCTAGTTTTTTGGTCGACAAACGCAACAAATGAGGAACGATCATGGTGGGGCGGTGACTATGGTTCCTTAGGTCGTATTTGATAGTCCGGAAAAATTTTAGGCGATAGGGATCCGGAATTCCCGGGTTCACTTCGAAGGCGTGGGCTATAGGTTACGAAAATATGGGAATCGCGCGGAATTCTAGTTTTTTGGCCGAAAAATAGAAAATACTAGGAACTATCATGGCTGGGCGGTGACTATGGTTCCTTAGGTCTTATTTGTTAGTCCGGAAAAATTTTAGGCGATAGGGGTCCGGAGACCCGGGACCACTCGGAAGGTGTGGGCTATAACACACAAAAATATGGGATAGCGCGGAATTCTAGTTGATTGGCCGGAAAACGCAAAAAATGAGGAACGATCATGGCGGGGCGGATACTATGGTTCCTTAGGTCGTATTTGATAGTCCGGAAAAATATTAGGCGATAGGGGTCCGGAGGTCCCGGAACCACTTGGAAGGGTGGGCAATAGCACACAAAAATATTGTAATCGCGCGAAATTCTAGTTTTTTGGTCGAAAAACACAAAAAATGAGGAATGATCATGGCTGGGAGGTGACTATGGTTCCTTAGGTCGTATTTGATGGTCCGGAAAAATATTAGGCGATAGGGGTCAGGAGGTCCCGGGACCACTCGGAAGGCGTTGTCTATAGGACACGAAAATATGGGAATCGCGCGGAATTCTAGTCGTTTGGCCGAAAAACGCAAAAACTGAGGAACTATCATGGTTGGGCGGTGACTATGGTTCCTTAGGTCTTATTTGATGGCACGGAAAATTTTTAGGCGATCGGGGTTCGGGGTTCCCGAGACCCCTTGGAAGGCGTGGGCTAAAGCACACGAAAATATGGAAATCACGCGGAATTCTAGTTTTTTGGCTGAAAAACGCAAAAGACTAGGAATGATCATGGCGGGGCGGTGACTATGGTTCTTTAGGTCGTATTTGATAGTCCGAAAAATGTTTAGGCGATCCGGCTCCGGGGGGCCCGACCCACTCGGAAGGCGTGGGCGATAGCACACAAAAATATGGGAATCGGGCGGAATTCTAGTTTTTTGGCCAAAAAATGCAAAACATGAGGAACGATCATGGCGAGGCGGTGACTATGGTTCATTAGGTCCTAATTGATGGCCCGAAAATGTTTTAGGTGATCCGTGTCCGGCGGCCCGGCCCACTCGGAAGGCGTGGGCGCACACAAAAATATGGGAATCACGCGAAATTCTAGTTGTTTGGCCGAAAAACGCAAAAAATGAGGAACGATCATGGCGGGGCGGTGACTATGGTTCCTTAGGTCGTATTTGATGGCCCGGAAAAGTTTTAGGCGATAGGGGTCAGGAGGTCCCGGCCCACTCGGAAGGCGTGGGCGCACACAAAAATATGGGAATTGCGCGAAAATCTAGTTGTTTGGCCGAAAAACGCAAAAAATGAGGAACGATCATGGCGGGGTGGTTGCTATGGTTCCTTAGGTCGTATTTGATGGCCCGGAAAATTTTTAGGCGATCGGGGTTCGGGGCTCCCGGGACCACTCGGAAGGCGTAAGCTATAGCACACTAAAATATGCAAATCGCGCGGAGTTCTAATTTTTTGGCCGAAAAATGCAAAGCATTTGGAACGATCATGGTGGGGCGGTGACTATGGTTCCTTAGGTCGTATTTGATAGTCCGGAAAATTTTTAGGCGATCGGGGTCCACGGTTCCCCGGACCACTTGGAAGGCCTGGGTATTGCACACGAAAATATGGGAATCGGGAGTAATTCTAGTTTTTTGGCCGAAAAATGAAAAAAATGAGAAACGATGATTGCGGGGTGGTTACTATGGTTCCTTAGGTCGTATTTGACGGCCCGGAAAAATTTTAGGAGATCAGGGTCCGGGGGTCCCGGAACCACTTGGAAGGATGGGCAATAGCACTCAAAAATATTGTAATCGGGCGGAATTCTAGTTTTTTGGTCGAAAAACGCAACAAATGAGGAATGATCATGGCTGGGCGGTGACTATGGTTCCTTGGGTCGTATTTGATAGTCCGGAAAAATTTTAGGCGATAGGGGTCCGGAGTTCCCGGGTTCACTTCGAAGGTGTGGGCTATAGGACACGAAAATATGGGAATCGCGCGGAATTCTAGTTTTTTGGCCGAAAAATAGAAAAAACTAGGAACGATCATGGCTGGGCGGTGACTATAGTTCCTTAGGTCATATTTGATAGTCCGGAAAAATTTTAGGCGATAGGGGTCCGGAGACCCGGGACCACTCGGAAGGCGTGGGCTATAACACACAAAAATATGGGATAGCGCGGAATTCTAGTTGTTTGGCTGATAAACGCAAAAAATGAGGAACCATAATGGCGGGGCGGATACTATGGTTTGTTAGGTCGTATTTGATAGTCCGGCAAAATATTAGGCGATAGGGGTCCGGAGGTCCCGGGACCACTCGGAAGGTGTGGGCTATAACACACAAAAATATGGGAATCGCGCGGAATTCTAGTTGTTTGGCCGAAAAACGCAAACAATGAGGAACGATCATGGCGGGGCGGATACTATGGTTCCTTAGGTCATATTTGATAGTCCGGAAAAATATTAGGCAATAGGGGTCAGGAGGTCCCGGGACCACTCGGAAGGCGTGGGCTATAATAAACAAAAATATGGGAATCGCGCGGAATTCTAGTTGTTTGGCCGAAAAACGCAAAAAATGAGGAACGATCATGGCGGGGTGGTTACTATGGTTCCTTAGGTCGTATTTGATGGCCTGGAAAATTTTTAGGCGATCGGGGTTCGGGGTTCCCGGGACCCCTTGGAAGGCGTGGGCTAAAGCACACGAAAATATGAAAATCTCGCGGAATTCCAGTTTTTTGGCTGAAAAACGCAAAAGACTAGGAACGATCATGGCGGGGCGGTGAATATGGTTCTTTAGGTCGTATTTGATAGTCCGAAAAATTTTTAGGCGCTCCGGCTCCGGGGGGCCCGACCCACTCGGAAGGCGTGGGCGATAGCACACAAAAATATGGGAATCGGGCGGAATTCTAGTTTATTGGCCAAAAAATGCAAAACCTGAGGAACGATCATGGCGAGGCGGTGACTATGGTTCATTAGGTCCTAATTGATGGCCCGAAAATGTTTTAGGTGATCCGTGTCCGGCGGCCCGGCCCACTCGGAAGGCGTGGGCGCACACAAAAATATGGGAATCACGCGAAATTCTAGTTGTTTGGCCGAAAAACGCAAAAAATGAGGAACGATCATGGCGGGGCGGTGACTATGGTTCCTTAGGTCGTATTTGATGGCCCAGAAAAGTTTTAGGCGATAGGGGTCAGGAGGTCCCGGCCCACTCGAAAGGCGTGGGCGCACACAAAAATATGGGAATCGCGCGAAATTCTAGTTGTTTGGCCGAAAAACGCAAAAAATGAGGAACGATCATGGCGGGGTGGTTACTATGGTTCCTTAGGTCGTATTTGATGGCCCGGAAAATTTTTAGGCGATCGGGGTTCGGGGCTCCCGGGACCACTCGGAAGGCGTAAGCTATAGCACACTAAAATATGCAAATCGCGCGGAGTTCTAATTGTTTGGCCGAAAAATGCAAAGCATTTGGAACGATCATGGTGGGGCGGTGACTATGGTTCCTTAGGTCGTATTTGATAGTCCGGAAAATTTTTAGGCGATCGGGGTCCACGGTTCCCCGGACCACTTGGAAGGCCTGGGTATTGCACACGAAAATATGGGAATCGGGAGTAATTCCAGTTTTTTGGCCGAAAAATGCAAAAACTGAGAAACGATGATGGCGGGGTGGTTACTATGGTTCCTTAGGTCATATTTGACGGCCCCGAAAAATTTTAGGAGATCAGGGTCCGGGGGTCCCGGAACCACTTGGAAGGGTGGGCAATAGCACTCAAAAATATTGTAATCGGGCGGAATTCTAGTTTTTTGGTCGAAAAGCGCAACAAATGAGGAATGATCATGGCTGGGCGGTGACTATGGTTCCTTAGGTCGTATTTGATAGTCCGGAAAAATTTTAGGTGATAGGGGTCCGGAGTTCCCGGGTTCAATTCGAAGGCGTCGGCTATAGGACACGAAAATATGGGAATCGCGCGGAATTCTAGTTTTTTGGCCGAAAAACAGAAAAAACTAGGAACGATCATGGCTGGGCGGTGACTATGGTTCCTTAGGTCTTATTTGATAGCCCGGAAAAATTTTAGGAGATAGGGGTCCAGAGACCCGGGACCACTCGGAAGGCGTGGGCTATAACACACAAAAATATGGGATAGCGCAGAATTCTAGTTGTTTGGCCGAAAAATGCAAAAAATGAGGAACGATCATGGCGGGGTGGTTACTATTGTTCCTTAGGTCGTATTTGATGGCCCGGAAAATTTTTAGGCGATCGGGGTTCGGGGCTCCCGGGACCACTCGGAAGGCGTAAGCTATAGCACACTAAAATATGCAAATCGCGCGGAGTTCTAATTTTTTGGCCGAAAAATGCAAAGCATTTGGAACGATCATGGTGGGGCGGTGACTATGGTTCCTTAGGTCGTATTTGATAGTCCGGAAAATTTTTAGGCGATCGGGGTCCACGGTTCCCCGGACCACTTGGAAGGCCTGGGTATTGCACACGAAAATATGGGAATCGGGAGTAATTCTAGTTTTTTGGCCGAAAAATGCAAAAAATGAGAAACGATGATGGCGGGGTGGTTACTATGGTTCCTTAGGTAGTATTTGATAGTCCGGAAAAATTTTAGGCGATAGGGGTCCGGAGTTCCCGGGTTCACTTGGAAGGCGTGGGCAATAGGACACGAAAATATGGGAATCGCGCGGAATTCTAGTGTTTTGGCCGAAAAATGGAAAAAACTAAGAACTATCATGGCTGGGAGGTGACTATGGTTCCTTAGGTCGTATTTGATAGTCCGAAAAAATTTTAGGCGATAGGGGTCCAGAGTTCCCGGGTTCACTTGGAAGGCGTGGGCTATAGGACACGAAAATATGGGAATCGCGCGGAATGCTAGTTGTTTGGCCGAAAAACGCAAAAAATGAGGAACGATCATGGCGGGGCGGATACTATGGTTCCTTTGGTCGTATTTGATAGTCCGAAAAAATATTAGGCGATAGGGGTCAGGAGGTCCCGGGACCACTCGAAAGGCGTGGGCTATAACACACAAAAATATGGGAATCGCGCGGAATTCTAGTTGTTTGGCCGAAAAACGCAAAAAATGAGGAACGATCATGGCGGGGTGGTTACTATGGTTCCTTAGGTCGTATTTGATGGCCCGGAAAATTTTTTAGGCGATCGGGGTTCCTGGGACCCCTTGGAAGGCGTGGGCTAAAGCACACGAAAATATGGAAATCGCGCGGAATTCTAGATTTTTGGCTGAAAAACGTAAAAGACTAGGAACGATCATGGCGGGGCGGTGACTATGGTTCCTTAGGTCGTATTTGACGGCCCGGAAAATTTTAGGCGATCCGGCTCCGGGGGGCCCGACCCACTCGGAAGGCGTGGGCGATAGCACACAAAAATATGGGAATCGGGCGGAATTCTAGTTTTTGGCCAAAAAATGCAAAAAATGAGGAACGATCATGGCGAGGCGGTGACTATGGTTCCTTAGGTAGTATTTGATGGCCCGGAAAATTTTAGGCGATCGGGGTCCACGGCTCCCGGGACCAATCGGAAGGCGTAAGCTATAGCACACTAAAATATGCAAATCGCGCGGAGTTCTAGGTTTGTGGCCGAAAAATGCAAAGCATTTGGAACGATCATGGTGGGGCGGTGACTATGGTACCTTTGGTCGTATTTGATAGTCCGGAAAACTTTTAGGCGATCGGGGTCCGCGGCTCCTCGGACCACTTGGAAGGCGTGGTATAGCACACAAAAATATGGGAATCGGGCGTAATTCTAGTTTTTTGGACGAAAAATGCAAAAAATGAGAAACGATGATGGCGAGGCGGTTACTCTGGTTCCTTAGGTCGTATTTGACGGCCCGAAAAAATTTTAGGCGATCGGGGTCCGGGGGTCCCGGAACCACTTGGAAGGGTGGGCAATAGCACACAAAAATATTATAATCGGGCGGAATTCTAGTTTTTTGGCTGAAAAACGCAACAAATGAGGAATGATCATGGCTGGGCGGTGACTATGGTTCCTTAGGTCGTATTTGATAGTCCAGAAAAATTTTAGGCGATAGGGGTCTGGAGTTCCCGGGTTCACTTCGAAGGCGTCGGCTGTAGGACACGAAAATATGGGAATCGCGCAGAATTCTAGTTTTTTGGCCGAAAAATGGAAAACACTAGGAACGATCATGGCTGGGCAGTGACTATGGTTCCTTAGGTCTTATTTGATAGTCTGGAAAAATTTTAGGCGATAAGGGTCCGGAGACCCGGGACCACTCAGAAGGCGTGGGCTATAACACACAAAAATATGGGATAGCGCGGAATTCTAGTTGTTTGGCCCAAAAACGCAAAAAACGAGGAATGATCATGGCGGGGTGGTTACTATGGTTCCTTAGGTCGTATTTGATAGCCCGGAAAATTTTTAGTCGATCGGGGTTCAGGGTTCCCGGGACCCCTTGGAAGGCGTGGGCTAAAGCACACGAAAATATGGAAATCGCGCGGAATTCTAGTTTTTTGGCTGAAAAACGCAAAAGACTAGGAACGATCATGGCAGGGCGGTGACTATGGTTCCTTAGGTCGTATTTGATATTCCGGGAAATTTTTAGGCGATCCGGCTCCGGGGGGCCCGACCCACTCGGAAGGCGTGGGCGATAGCACAAAAAAATATGGGAATCGGGCGGAATTATATTTTTTTGGCCAAAAAATGCAAAAAATGAGGAAGGATCATGGCGAGGCGGTGACTATGGTTCATTAGGTCCTAATTGATGGCCCGAAATTTTTTTAGGCGATCCGAGTCCGGCGGCCCGGCCCACTCGGAAGGCGTGGGCAATAGCACACAAAAATATGGTAGTCGAGCGAAATTCTAGTTTTTTTGCCTAAAAATGCAATAAATGAGGAACGATCATGGCGGGGCCGTGACTATGGTTCCTTAGGTCGTATTTGATGGCCCGAAAAATTTTAGGCGATCGGGGTCCACGGCTCCCGGGACTACTCGATAGGCGTAAGCTATAGCACACTAAATTATGCAAATCGCACGGAGTTCTAGTTTTTTGGCCGAAAAATGCAAAGCATTTGGAACGATCATGGTGGGGCGGTGAATATGGTACCTTAGGTCGTATTTGATAGTCCGGAAAAATTTTAGGCGATCGGGGTCCGCGGCTCCCCGGACCACTTTGAAGGCGTGGATATAGCACACGAAAATATGGGAATCGGGCGTAATTCTAGTTTTTTGGCCGAAAAATGCAAAAAATGAGAAACGATGATGGCGGGGCAGTTACTATGGTTCCTTAGGTCATATTTGACGGCGCGGAAAAATTTTAGGCGATCGGGGTCCGGGGGTCCCGGAACCACTTGGAAGGTTGGGCAATAGCACACAAAAAAATTGTAATCGGGCGGAATTCTAATTTTTTGGCCGAAAAATGCAAAAAATGAGGAATGATCATGGCTGGGCGGTGACTATGGTTCCTTAGGTCGTATTTGATAGTCCGGAAAAATTTTAGGCGATAGGGGTCCGGAGTTCCCGGGTTCACTTCAAAGGCGTGGGCTATAGGACACGAAAATATGGGAATCGCGCGGAATTCTAGTTTTTTGGCCGAAAAACGGAAAAAACTAGGAACGATCATGGCTGGGAGGTGACTATGGTTACTTAGGTCTTATTTGATAGTCCGGAAAAATTTTAGGCGATAGGGGTCCGGAGACCCGGGACCACTCGGAAGGCGTGGGCTATAACACACAAAAATATGGGATAGCACGGAATTCTAGTTGTTTGGCCGAAAAACACAAAAAATGAGGAACGATCATGGCGGGGCGGATACTATGGTTCCTTAGGTCGTATTTGATAGTCCGGAAAAATTTTAGGCGATAGGGGTCCGGAGGTCCCGGGACCCATCGGAAGGCGTGGGCTTATACACACAAAAATATGGGAATCGCGCGGAATTCTAGTTGTTTGGCCGAAAAATGCAAAAACTGAGGAACGATCATGGCGGGGCGGATACTATGGTTCCTTAGGTCGTATTTGATGGTCCGGAAAAATTTTAGGCAATAGGGGTCAGGAGGTCCCGGGACCAGTCGAAAGGCGTGGGCTATAACACACAAAAATATGGGAATCGCGCGGAATTAGAGTTGTTTGGCCGAAAAACGCAAAAAATGAGGAACGATCTTGGCGGGGTGGTTACTATGGTTCCTTAGGTCGTATTTAATGGCCCGGAAAATTTTTAGGCGATCGGGGTTCGGGGTTCCCGGGACCCCTTGGAAGGCGTGGGCTTAAGCACACGAAAATATGAAAATCGCGCGGAATTCTAGTTTTTTGGCTGAAAAACGCAAAAGACTAGGAACGATCATGGCGGGGCACTGACTATGGTTCCTTAGGTCGTATTTGATAGTCCGGACAATTTTTAGGCGATCCGGCTCCTGGGGGCCCGACCCACTCGGAAGACGTGGGCGATAGCACACAAAAATATGGGAATCGGGCGGAATTCTAGTTTTTTAGCCAAAAAATGCAAAAAATGAGGAACGATCATGGTGAGGCAGTGACTATGGTTCCTTAGGTCCTAATTGATGGCCCGAAAATTTTTTAGGCGATCCGAGTCCGGCGGCCCGGCCCACTCGGAAGGCGTGGGCAATAACACACAAAAATATGGTAATCGAGCGGAATTCTAGTTTTTTGGCCGAAAAACGCAATAAATGAGGAACGATCATGGCGGGGCGGTGACTATGGTTCCTTAGGTTGTATTTGATGGCCCGAAAAAGTTTTAGGCAATCGGAGTCAGGAGGTCCCGGGACCACTCGGAAGACGTGGGCTATAACACACAAATATATGGGAATCGCGCGGAATTCAAGTTGTTTGGCCGAAAAATGCAAAAAATGAGGAACGATCATGGCGGGGTGGTTACTATGGTTCCTTAGGTCGTATTTGATGGCCCAGAAAATTTTTAGGCGATCGGGGTTCGGGGTTCCCGGGACCCCTTGGAAGGCGTGGGCTAAAGCACACGAAAATATGGAAATCGCGCGGAATTCTAGTTTTTTGGCTGAAAAATGCAAAAGACTAGGAACGATCATGGCGGGGCGGTGACTATGGTTCCTTAGGTCGTATTTGATAGTCCGGCAAATTTTTAGGAGATCCGGCTCCGGGGGCCCGACCCACTCGGAAGGCGTGGGCGATAGCACACAAAAATATGGGAATCGGGCGGAATTCTAGTGTTTTGGCCAAAAAATGCAAAAAATGAGGAACGATCATGGCGAGGCGATGACTATGGTTCATTAGGTCCTAATTGATGGCCCGAATATTTTTTAGGCGATCCGAGTCCGGCGGCCCGGCCCACTCGGAATGCGTGGGTAATAGCACACAAAAATATGGTAATCTAGCGGAATTCTAGTTTTTTGGCCGAAAAATGCAATAAATGAGGAACGATCATGGCGGGGCGGTGACTATGGTTCCTTAGGTAGTATTTGATGGCCCGGAAAATTTTAGGCGATCGGGGTCCACGGCTCCCGGGACCAATCGGAAGGCGTAAGCTATAGCACACTAAAATATGCAAATCGCGCGGAGTTCTAGGTTTGTGGCCGAAAAATGCAAAGCATTTGGAACGATCATGGTGGGGCGGTGACTATGGTACCTTTGGTCGTATTTGATAGTCCGGAAAACTTTTAGGCGATCGGGGTCCGCGGCTCCTCGGACCACTTGGAAGGCGTGGGTATAGCACACGAAAATATGGGAATCGGGCGTAATTCTAGTTTTTTGGACGAAAAATGCAAAAAATGAGAAACGATGATGGCGAGGCGGTTACTCTGGTTCCTTAGGTCGTATTTGACGGCCCGAAAAAATTTTAGGCGATCGGGGTCCGGGGGTCCCGGAACCACTTGGAAGGGTGGGCAATAGCACACAAAAATATTATAATCGGGCGGAATTCTAGTTTTTTGGCTGAAAAATGCAACAAATGAGGAATGATCATGGCTGGGCGGTGACTATGGTTCCTTAGGTCATATTTTATAGTCCGGAAAAATTTTAGGCATTAGGGGTCTGGAGTTCCCGGGTTCACTTCGAAGGCGTGGGCTATAGGACACGAAAATATGGGAATCGCGCGGAATTCTAGTTTTTTGGCCGAAAAACGGAAAAAACTAGGAACGATCATGGCTGGGCGGTGACTATGGTTACTTTGGTCTTATTTGATATTCCGGAAATATTTTAGGCGATAGGGGTCCGGAGACCCGGGACCACTCGGAAGGCGTGGGCTATAACACACAAAAATATGGGATAGCACGGAATTCTAATTGTTTGGCCGAAAAACGCAAAAAATGAGGAACGATCATGGCGGGGCGGATACTATGGTTCCTTAGGTCGTATTTGATAGTTCAGAAAAATTTTAGGCGATAGGGGTCCGGAGGTCCCGGGACCACTCGGAAGGCGTGGGCTATAACACAAAAAAATATGGGAATCGCGCGGAATTCTAGTTGTTTGGCCGAAAAATGCAAAAACTGAGGAACGATCATGGCGGGGCAGATACTATGGTTCCTTAGGTCGTATTTGATTGTCCGGAAAAATTTTAGGCAATAGGGGTCAGGAGGTCCCGGGACCACTCGGAAGGCGTGGGCTATAACACACAAAAATATGGAAATCGCGCGGAATTCTAGTTGTTTGGCCGAAAAACGCAAAAAATGAGGAACGATCTTGGTGGGGTGGTTACTATGGTTCCTTAGGTCGTATTTAATGGCCCGGAAAAGTTTTAGGCGATCGGGGTTCGGGGTTCCCGGGACCCCTTGGAAGGCGTGGGCTAAAGCACACGAAAATATGGAAATCACGCGGAATTCTAGTTTTTTCGCTGAAAAAAGCAAAAGACTAGGAACGATCATGGCGGGGCGGTAACTATGGTTCCTTAGGTCGTATTTGATAGTCCGAAAATTTTTTTGGCGATCCGGCTCCTGGGGGCCCGACCCACTCGGAAGGCGTGGGCGATAGCACACAAAAATATGGGAATCAGGCGGAATTCTAGTTTTTTGGCCAAAAAATGCAAAAAATGAGGAACGATCATGGCGAGGCGGTGACTATGGTTTCTTAGGTCCTAATTGATGGCCTGAAATTTTTTTAGGCGATCCGAGTCCGGCGGCCCGGCCCATTCGGAATTCGTGGGCAATAGCACACAAAAATATGGTAATCGAGCGGAATTCTAGTTTTTTGGCCGAAAAATGTAATAAATGAGGAACGATCATGGCGGGGCGGTGACTATGGTTCCTTAGGTCATATTTGATGGCCCAGAAAATGTTAGGCGATCGGGGTCCACGGCTCCCGGGACCACTCGGAAGGCGTAAGCTATAGCACACTAAAATATGCAAATCGCGCGGAGTTCTAGTTTTTTGGCCGAAAAATGCAAAGCATTTGGAACGATCATGGTGGGGAGGTGACTATGGTACCTTAGGTCGTATTTGATAGTCCTGAAAAATTTTAGGCGATCGGGGTCCGCGGCTCCCCGGACCACTTGGAAGGCGTGGGTATAGCACACGAAAATATGGGAATCGGGCGTAATTCTAGTTTTTTGGCCGAAAAATACAAAAAATGAGAAACGATGATGGCGGGGCGGTTACTATGGTTCCTTAGGTTGTATTTGATGGCCTGGAAAAATTTTAGGCGATCGGGGTCCGGGGGTCCCGGAACCACTTGGAAGGGTGGGCAATAGCACACAAAAATATTGTAATCGGGCGGAATTCTAAATATTGTAAATGAGGAATGATCATGGCTGGGCGGTGACTATGGTTCCATAGGTCGTATTTGATAGTCCGTAAAAATTTTAGGCGATAGGGGTCCGGAGTTCCCGAGTTCACTTGGAAGGCGTGGGCTATAGGACACGAAAATATGGGAATCGCGCAGAATTCTAGTTTTTTGGCCGAAAAACAGAAAAAACTAGGAACGATCATGGCTGGGCGGTGACTATGGTTCCTTAGGTCTTATTTGATAGTCCGAAAAAATTTTAGGGAATAGGGGACCGAAGACCCGACACCACACGGAAGGCGTGGGCTATAACACACAAAAATATGGGATCGCGCGGAATTCTAGTTGTTTGGCCGAAAAACGCAAAAGATGAGTAACGATCATGGCGGGGTGGATACTATGGTTCCTTAGGTCGTATTTGATAGTCCGGAAAAATTTTAGGCGATAGGGGTCCGGAGGTCCCGGGACCACTCGGAAGGTGTGGGCTATAACACACAAAAATATAGGAATCGCGCGGAATTCTAGTTGTTTGGCCGAAAAACGCAAAAAATAAGGAACGATCATGGCGGGGCGGATACTATGGTTCCTTAGGTCGTATTTGATTGCCCAAAAAAATTTTAGGCGATCGGGGTACGCGGTTCTTGGGACCACTCGGAATGCGTGGGTATAGCACACGAAAATATGGGAATCGGGCGAAATTCTAGGTCTTTTTCAGTAACATGCAAAAAATGTGGAAAGATCTTGGCAGGGCGGTGACTATGGTTCCTTTGGTCTTATTTGATAGTCCGGAAAAATATTAGGCGATAGGGGTCCGGAGGTCCCGTGACCACTCGGAAGGCGTGGGCTATAACACAAAAAAAAATGGGAATCGTGCGGAATTCTAGTTGTTTGGCCGAAAAACGCAAAACATGAGGAACGATCATGGCGGGGTGGTTACTATGGTTCCTTAGGTCATATTTCATGGCCCGGAAAAATTTTAGACGATCGGGGTTAAGGGTTCCTGGGACCCCTTGGAAGGCGTGGGCTAAAGCACACGAAAATATGGGAATCGGGCGGAATTCTAGTTTTTTGGCCAAAAAATGGAAAAAATAAGGAACGATCATGGCGAGGCGGTGACTATTGTTTCTTAGGTCCTAATTGATACCCCGAAAATTTTTTAGGCGATCCGAGTCCGACGGCCCAGCCCACTCGGAAGGTGTGGGCAATAGCACAAAAAAATATGGTAGTCGTGCGGAATTCTAGTGTTTTGGCCGAAAAACGCAATAAATGAGGAACGATCATGGCTGGGCGGTGACTATGGTTCCTTAGGTCATATTTGATGGCCCAGAAAATTTTAGGCGATCGGGGTCCACGGCTCCCGGGACCACTCGGAAGGCGTAAGCTATAGCACACTAAAATATGCAAATGGCGCGGAGTTCTCGTTTTTTGGCCGAAAAATGCAAAGCATTTGGAACGATCATGGTGGGGTGGTGACTACCTTAGGTCGTATTTGATAGTCCGGAAAAATTTTAGGCGATCGGGGTCCGCGGCTCCCCGAACCACTTGGAAGGCATGGGTATAGCACACGAAAATATGGGAATCGGGGGTAATTCTAGTTTTTTGGCCAAAAATTGCAAAAAATGAGAAACAGTGATGGCGGGGTGGTTACTATGGTTCCTTAGGTCGTATTTGACGGCCCGGAAATATTTTAGGTGATCGGGGTCCGGGGGTCCCGGAACCACTTGGAAGGGTGGCAATAGCACACAAAAATATTGTAATCGGGCGGAATTCTAGTTTTTTGGCCGAAAAACGCAACAAATGAGGAATGATCATGGCTGGGCAGTGACTATGGTTCCATAGGACGTATTTGATAGTCCGTAAAAATTTTAGGCGATAGGGGTCCGGAGTTCCCGGGTTCACTTGGAAGGCGTGGGCTATAGGACACGAAAATATGGGAATCGCACAGAATTCTAGTTTTTTGGCTGAAAAACGGAAAAAACTAGGAACGATCATGGCTGGGCGGTGACTATGGTTCCTTAGGTCTTATTTGATAGTCCGGAAAAATATTAGGCGATAGGGGTCCGGAGGTCCCGTGACCACTCGGAAGGCGTGGGCTATAACACAAAAAACAAATGGGAATCGTGCGGAATTCTAGTTGTTTGGCCGAAAAACGCAAAACATGAGGAACGATCATGGCGGGGTGGTTACTATGGTTCCTTAGGTCGTATTTCATGGCCCGGAAAATTTTTAGACGATCGGGGTTAAGGGTTCCCGGGACCCCTTGGAAGGCGTGGGCTAAAGCACACGAAAATATGGGAATCGGGCGGAATTCTAGTTTTTTGGCCAAAAAATGGAAAAAATAAGGAACGATCATGGCGAGGCGGTGACTATTGTTTCTTAGGTCCTAATTGATACCCCGAAAATTTTTTAGGCGATCCGAGTCCGACGGCCCAGCCCACTCGGAAGGTGTGGGCAATAGCACAAAAAAATATGGTAGTCGAGCGGAATTCTAGTGTTTTGGCCGAAAAACGCAATAAATGAGGAACGATCATGGCTGGGCGGTGACTATGGTTTCTTAGGTCATATTTGATGGCCCAGAAAATTTTAGGCGATCGGGGTCCACGGCTCCCGGGACCACTCGGAAGGCGTAAGCTATAGCACACTAAAATATGCAAATGGCGCGGAGTTCTCATTTTTTGGCCGAAAAATGCAAAGCATTTGGAACGATCATGGTGGGGCGGTGACTACCTTAGGTCGTATTTGATAGTCCGGAAAAATTTTAGGCGATCGGGGTCCGCGGCTCCCCGAACCACTTGGAAGGCGTGGGTATAGCACACGAAAATATGGGAATCGGGGGTAATTCTAGTTTTTTGGCCAAAAAATGCAAAAAATGAGAAACAGTGATGGCGGGGTGGTTACTATGGTTCCGTAGGTCGTATTTGACGGCCCGGAAATATTTTAGGTGATCGGGGTCCGGGGGTCCCGGAACCACTTGGAAGGGTGGCAATAGCACACAAAAATATTGTAATCGGGCGGAATTCTAGTTTTTTGGCCGAAAAACGCAACAAATGAGGAATGATCATGGCTGGGCAGTGACTATGGTTCCATAGGACGTATTTGATAGTCCGTAAAAATTTTAGGCGATAGGGGTCCGGAGTTCCCGGGTTCACTTGGAAGGCGTGGGCTATAGGACACGAAAACATGGGAATCGCGCAGAATTCTAGTTTTTTGGCTGAAAAACGGAAAAAACTAGGAACGATCATGGCTGGGCGGTGACTATGGTTCCTTAGGTCTTATTTGATAGTCCGAAAAAATTTTAGGGGATAGGGGTCCGGAGACCCGGGACCACACGGAAGGCGTGGGCTATAACACACAAAAATATGGGATCGCGCGGAATTCTAGTTGTTTGGCCGAAAAATGCAAAAAGATGAGGAACGATCATGGCGGGGCGGATACTATGGTTCCTTAGGTCGTATTTTATAGTCCGGAAAAATTTTAGGCGATAGGGGTCCGGAGGTCCCGGGTCCACTCGGAAGGTGTGGGCTATAACACACAAAAATATGGGAATCGCGCGGAATTCTAGTTGTTTGGCCGAAAAATGCAAAAATAAGGAACGATCATGGCGGGGCGGATACTATGGTTCCTTAGGTCGTATTTGATTGCCCGAAAAAATTTTAGGCGATCGGGGTACGCGGTTCTTGGGACCACTCGGAATGCGTGGGTATAGCACACAAAAATATGGGAATCGGGCGAAATTCTAGGTCTTTTTCTGTAACATGCAAAAAACGCGGAAAGATCTTGGTAAGGCGGTGACTATGGTTCCTTTGGTCTTATTTGATAGTCCGGAAAAATATTAGGCGATAGGGGTCCGGAGGTCCCGGGACCACTCGGAAGGCGTGGGCTATAACACAAAACAAAATGGGAATCGTGCGGAATTCTAGTTGTTTAGCTGAAAAATGCAAAACACGAGGAATGATCATGGCGGGGTTGTTACTAAGGTTCCTGAGGTCGTATTTGATAGTCCGAAAAAAATTTAGGCTATAGGGGTCAGGAGGTCCCGGGAACACTCGGAAGGCGTGCGCTATAACACACAAAAATATGGGAATCGCGCGGAATTCTAGTTGTTTGGCCGAAAAACGCAAAAAATAAGGAACGATCATGGCGGGGTGGTTACTATGGTTCCTTAGGTTGTATTTGATGGCCCGAAAATTTTTAGACGATCGGGGTTCAGGGTTCCCGGGACCCCTTGGAAGGCGTGGGCTAAAGCACACGAAAATATTGGAATCGGGCGGAATTCTAGTTTTTTGGCCAAAAAATGGAAACAAATAAGGAACGATAATGGCGAGGCGGTGACTATGGTTCCTTAGTTCCTAATTAATGGCCCAAAATTTTTTTAGGCGATCCGAGTCCGACGGCACGGCCCACTCGGAAGGCGTGGGCAATAGCACACAAAAATATGGTAATTGAGCGGAATTCTAGTTTTTTGGCCGAAAAACGCAATAAATGAGGAACGATCATGGCTGGGCGGTGACTATGGTTCCTTAGGTCGTATTTGATGGCATGGAAAATTTTAGGCGATCGGGGTCCAAGGCTCCCGGGACCACTCGGAAGGCGTAAGCTATAGCACACTAAAATATGCAAATCGCGCGGAGTTCTAGTTTTTTGGCCGAAAAATGCAAAGCATTTGGAACGATCATGGTGGGGCGGTGACTATGGTACCTTAGGTAGTATTTGATAGTCCGGAAATATTTTAGGCGATCGGGGTCCGCGGCTCCCCGGACCACTTGGAAGGCATGGGTATAGCACACGAAAATATGGGAATCGGGCGTAATTCTAGTGTTTTGGCCGAAAAATGCAAAAACTGAGAAACGGTGATGGCGGGGCGGTTACTATGGTTCCTTAGGTCGTATTTGACAGCCCACAAAAATTTTAGGCAATCGGGGTCCGAGGGTCCCGGAACCACTTGGAAGGGTGGGCAATAGCACACAAAAATATTGTAATCGGGCGGAATTCTAGTTTTTTGGCCGAAAAACGCAACAAATGAGGAATGATCATGGTTGGGTGGTGACTATGGTTCCTTAGGTCGTATTTGATAGTCGGGAAAAATTTTAGGCGATAGGGGTCCGGAGTTCCTGGGTGCACTTCGAAGGCGTGGGCTATAGGACACGAAAATATGGGAATCGCGCAGAATTCTAGTTTTTTGGCCGAAAAACGGAAAAGACTAGGAACGATCATGGCTGGACGGTGACTATGGTTCCTTAGGTCTTATTTGATAGTCCGGAATACTTTTAGGCGATAGGGGTCCGGAGACCCGGGACCACTCGGAAGGTGTGGGCTATAACACAAAAAAATATGGGATAGCGCGGAATTCTAGTTGTTTGGCCGAAAAACGCAAAAAATGAGGAACGATCATGGCAGGGCGGATACTATGTTTCCTTAGGTGGTATTTGATAGTCCGGAAAAATTTTAGGCGATAGGGGTCCGGAGGTCCCGGGACCACTCGGAAGGTGTGGGTTATAACACACAAAAATATTGTAATCGCGCGGAATTCTAGTTGTTTGGCCGAAAAACGCAAAAAATGAGGAACGATCATGGCGGGCCGGATACTATGTTTCCTTAGGTCGTATTTGATAGTCCGGAAAAATTTTAGGCGATAGGGGTCCGGAGGTCCCGGGACCACTCGGAAGGTGTGGGCTATAACACAAAAACATATGAAAATCGCGCGGAATTCTAGTTGTTTGGCCGAAAAACGCAAAAAATGAGGAACGTTCATGGCGGGGCGGATACTATGGTTCCTTAGGTCGTATTTGATAGTCCGGAAAAATATTAGGGGATAAGGGTCAGGAGGTCCCGGGACCAATCGGAAGGCGTGGGCTATAACACACAAAAATATGGGAATCGCGCGGAATTCTAGTTGTTTGGCTGAAAAACGCAAAACATGAGGAACGATCATGGCGGGGTGGTTACTATGGTTCCTTAGGTCGTATTTGATGGCCCGAAAATTTTTTAGGTGATCGGGGTTCGGGGTTCTCGGGACCCCTTGTAAGGCGTGGGCTAAAGCACACGAAAATATGGAAATCGCGCGGAATTCTAGTTTTTTGGCTGAAAAACGCAAAAGACTAGGAACGATCATGGCGGGGCGGTGACTATGGTTCCTTAGGTCGTATTTGATAGTCCGGAAAATTTTTAGGCGATCCGGCTCCGGGGGCCCGACCCATTCGGAAGGCGTGGGCGATAGCACACAAAAATATGGGAATCGGGCGGAATTCTAGTTTTTTGGCCAAAAAATGCAAAAAATGAGGAACGATCATGGGGAGGCAGTGACTATGGTTCCTTAGGTCCTAATTGATGGCCCGAAAAAGTTTTAGGCGATCCGAGTCCGGCGGCCCGGCCCACTCGGAAGGCGTGGGCAATAGCACAAAAAATATGGTAATCGAGCGGAATTTTAGTTTTTTGGCAGAAAAATGCAATAAATGAGGTACGATCATGGCGGGGCGGTGACTATGGTTCCTTAGGTCGTATTTGATAATCCGAAAAATTTTTAGGCGATCCGGCTCCGGGGGGCCCGACCCACTCGGAAGGCGTGGGCGATAGCACACAAAAATATGGGAATCGGGCGGAATTCTAGTTTTTTGGCCAAAAAATGCAAAAAATGAGGAACGATCATGGCGAGGCGGTGACTATGGTTCCTTAGGTCCTAATTGATGGCCCAAAAAGAGTTTTAGGCGATCCGAGTCCGGCGGCCCGGCCCACTCGCAAGGCGTGGGCAATAGCATAAAAAAATATGGTAATCGAGCGGAATTCTAGTTTTTTGGCCGAAAAACGCAATAAATGAGGAACGATCATGGCGGGGTGGTGACTATGGTTCCTTAGGTCATATTTGATGGACCGGAAAATTTTAGGCGATCGGGGTCCACGACTCCCGGGACCACTCGGAAGGCGTAAGCTATAGCACACTAAAATATGCAAATGGCGCGGAGTTCTAGTTTTTTGGCCGAAAAATGCAAATCATTTGAAACGATCATGGTGGGGCGGTGACTATGGTACCTTAGGTAGTATGTGATAGTCCGGAAAAATTTTAGGCGATCGGGGTCCGCGGCTCCCCGGACCACTTGGAAGGCATGGGTATAGCACACGAAAATATGGGAATCGGGCGTAATTCTAGTTTTTTGGCCGAAAAATGCAAAAAATGAGAAACGGTGATGCCGGGGCGGTTACTATGGTTCCTTAGGTCGTATTTGACAGCCCACAAAAATTTTAGGCGATCGGGGTCCGGGGGTCCCGGAACCACTTGGAAGGGTGGGCAATAGCACACAAAAATATTGTAATCGGGCGGAATTCTAGTTTTTTGGCCGAAAAACGCAACAAATGAGGAGTGATCATGGTTGGGTGGTGACTATGGTTCCTTAGGTCGTATTTGATAGTCGGGAAAAATTTTAGGCGATAGGGGTCCGGAGTTCCCGGGTTCACTTCGAAGGCGTGGGCTATAGGACACGAAAATATGGGAATCGCGCAGAATTCTAGTTTTTTGGCCGAAAAACGGAAAAAACTAGTAACGATCATGGCTGGGGAGTGACTATGGTTCCTTAGGTCTTATTGGATAGTCCGGAAAACTTTAGGCGATAGGGGTCCGGAGACCCGGGACCACTCGGAAGGCGTGGGCTATAACACAAAAAAATATGGGATAGCGCGGAATTCTAGTTGTTTGGCCGAAAAACGCAACAAATGAGGAACGATCATGGCGGGGCGGATACTATGTTTCCTTAGGTCGTATTTGATAGTCCGGAAAAATTTTAGGCGATAGGGGTCCGGAGGTCCCGGGACCACTCGGAAGGTGTGGGCTATAACACACAAAAATATGGTAATCTCGCGGAATTCTAGTTGTTTGGCCGAAAAACGCAAAAAATGAGGAACGATCATGGCGGGGCGGATACCATGTTTCCTTAGGTCGTATTTGATAGTCCGGAAATATTTTAGGCGATAGGGGTCCGGCGGTCCCGGGACCACTCGGAAGGTGTGGGCTATAACACAAAACAATATGGGAATCGCGCGGAATTCTAGTTGTTTGGCCGAAAAACGCAAAAAATGATAACGATCATGGCGGGGCGGATACTATGGTTCCTTAGGACGTATTTGATAGTCTGGAAAAATATTAGGGGATAGGGGTCAGGAGGTCCCGGGACCACTCGGAAGGCGTGGGCTATAACACACAAAAATATGGGAATCGCGCGGAATTCTAGTTGTTTGGCCGAAAAACGCAAAAATTGAGGAACGATCATGGCGGGGTGGTTACTATGGTTCCTTATGTCATATTTTATGGCCCGGAAAATTTTTAGGCGATCGGGGTTCGGGGTTCCCGGGACCCCTTGGAAGGCGTGGGCTAAAGCACACGAAAATATGGAAATCGCGCGGAATTCTAGTTTTTCCGCTGAAAAATGCAAAAGACTAGGAACGATCATGGCGGGGCGGTGACTATGGTTCCTTATGTCGTATTTGATAGTCCAGAAATTTTTTAGGCGATCCGGCTCCGGGGGGCCCGACCCACTCGGAAGGCGTGGGCGATAGCACACAAAAATATGGGAATCGGGCGGAATTCTTGTTTTATGGCCAAAAAATGCAAAAAATGAGGAACGATCATGGCGAGGCAGTGACTATGGTTCCTTAGGTCCTAATTGATGGCCGGAAAAATTTTTAGGCAATCCGAGTCCGGCGGCCCGGCCCACTCGGAAGGCGTGGGCAATAGCACAAAAAAATATGGTAATCGAGCGGAATTCTAGTTTTTTGGCCGAAAAATGCAATAAATGAGGAACGATCATGGCGGGGCGGTGACTATGGTTCCTTAGGTCGTATTTGATAGTCCGGAAAAATATTAGGGGATAGGGGTCAGGAGGTCCCGGGACCACTCGGAAGGCGTGGGCTATAACACACAAAAATATGGGAATCGCGCGGAATTCTAGTTGTTTGGCCGAAAAACGCAAAAGATAAGGAACGATCATGGCGGGGTGGTTAATATGGTTCCTTAGGTCGTATTTGATGGCCTGGAAAATTTTTAGGTGATCGGGGTTCTCGGGACCCCTTGGAAGGCGTGGGCTAAAGCACACGAAAATATGGAAATCGAGCGGAATTCTAGTTTTTTGGCTGAAAAATGCAAAAGACTAGGAACGATCATGGCGGGGCGGTGACTGTGGTTCCTTAGGTCGTATTTGATAGTCCGGAAATTTTTTAGGCGATCCGGCTCCGGGGGGCCCGACCCACTCGGAAGGCGTGGGCGATAGCACACAAAAATATGGGAATCGGGCGGAATTCTAGTTTTTTGGCCAAAAAATGCAAAAAATGAGGAACGATCATGGCGAGGCGGTGACTATGGTTCCTTAGGTCCTAATTGATGGGCCCGAAAAAATTTTAGGCGATCCGAGTCCGGCGGCCCGGCCCACTCGCAAGGCGTGGGCAATAGCATAAAAAATATGGTAATCGAGCGGAATTCTAGTTTTTTGGCCGAAAAACGCAATAAATGGGGAACGATCATGGCGGGGCGGTGACTATGGTTCCTTAGGTCGTATTTGATGGACCGGAAAATTTTAGGCGATCGGGGTCCACGGCTCCCGGGACCACTCGGAAGGCGTAAGCTATAGCACACTAAAATATGCAAATCGCGCGGAGTTCTAGTTTTTTGGCCGAAAAATGCAAAGCATTTGGAACGATCATGGTGGGGCGGTGACTATGGTACCTTAGGTAGTATTTGATAGTCCGGAAAAATTTTAGGCGATCGGGGTCCGCGGCTCCCCGGACCACTTGGAAGGCGTGGGTATAGCACACGAAAATATGGGAATCGGGCGTAATTCTAGTTTTTTGGCCGAAAAATGCAAAAAATGAGAAACGGTGATGGCGGGGCGGTTACTATGGTTCCTTAGGTCGTATTTGACAGCCCGCAAAAATTTTACGCGATCGGAGTCCGGGGGTCCCGGAACCACTAGGAAGGGTGGGCAATAGCACACAAAAATATTGTAATCGGGCGGAAATCTAGTTTTTTGGCCGAAAAACGCAACAAATGAGGAATGATCATGGTTGGGTGGTGACTATGGTTCCTTAGGTCGTATTTGATAGTCGGGAAAAATTTTAGGCGATAGGGGTCCGGAGTTCCCGGGTTCACTTCGAAGGCGTGGGCTATAGGACACGAAAATATGGGAATCGCGCAGAATTCTAGTTTTTTTGCCGAAAAACGGAAAAAACTAGGAACGATCATGGCTGGGTGGTGACTATGGTTCCTAAGGTCTTATTTGATAGTCCGGATAACTTTTAGGCGATAGGGGTCCGGAGACCCGGGACCACTCGGAAGGCGTGGGCTATAACACAAAAAAATATGGGATAGCGCGAAATTCTAGTTGTTTGGCCGAAAAACGCAACAAATGAGGAACGATCATGGCGGGGCGGATACTATGTTTCCTTAGGTCGTATTTGATAGTCCGGAAAAATTTTAGGCGATAGGGGTCCGGAGGTCCCGGGACCACTCGAAAGGTGTGGGCTATAACACACAAAAATATGGTAACCGCGCGGAATTCTAGTTGTTTGGACGAAAAATGCAAAAAATGAGGAACGATCATGGCGGGGCGGGTACTATGTTTCCTTAGGTCGTATTTGATAGTCCGAAAAAATTTTAGGCGATAGGGGTCCGGAGGTCCCGGGACCACTCGGAAGGTGTGGGCTATAACACAAAAAAATATGGGAATCGCGCGGAATTCTAGTTGTTTGGCCGAAAAACGCAAAAAATGAGGAACGATCATGGCGGGGCGGATACTATGGTTCCTTAGGTCGTATTTGATAGTCTGGAAAAATATTAGGGGATAGGGGTCAGGAGGTCCCGGGACCACTCGGAAGGCGTGGGCTATAACACACAAAAATATGGGAATCGCGCGGAATTCTAGTTGTTTGGCCGAAAAACGCAAAAAATGAGGAACGATCATGGCGGGGTGGTTAATATGGTTCCTTAGGTCGTATTTGATACTCCGGAAAATTTTTAGGCGATCCGGCTCCGGGGGGCCCGACCCACTCGGAAGGCGTGGGCGGTAGCACACAAAAATATGGGAATCGGGCGGAATTCTAGTTTTTTGGCCAAAAAATGCAAAAAATGAGGAACGATCATGGCGAGGCAGTGACTATGGTTCCTTAGGTCCTAATTGATGGCCCAAAAAATATTTAGGCGATCCGAGTCCGGCGGCCCGGCCCACTCGGAAGGCGTGGGCAATAGCACAAAAACATATGGTAATCGAGCGGAATTCTAGTTTTTTGGCCGAAAAATGCAATAAATGAGGAACGATCATGGCGGGGCGGTGACTATGGTTCCTTAGGTCGCATTTGATAGTACGGAAAATTTTTAGGCGATCCGGCTCCGGGGGGCCCGATCCACTCGGAAGGCGTGGGCGATAGCACACAAAAATATGGGAATCGGGCGGAATTCTAGTTTTTTGGCCAAAAAATGCAAAAAATGAGGAACGATCATGGCGAGGTGGTGACTATGGTTCCTTAGGTCCTAATTGATGGCCCGAAAAATATTTAGGCGATCCGAGTCCGGCGGCCCGGCCCACTCGGAAGGCGTGGGCAATAGCACAAAAAAATATGGTAATCGAGCGGAATTCTATTTTTTGGCCGAAAAATGCAATAAATGAGGAACGATAATGGCGGGGCGGTGATTATGGTTCCTTAGGTCGTATTTGATAGTCCGGAAAATTTTTAGGCGATCCGGCTCCGGGGGCCCGACCCACTCGGAAGGCGTGGGCGATAGCACACAAAAATATGGGAATCGGGCGGAATTCTAGTTTTTTGGCCAAAAAATGCAAAAAATGAGGAACGATCATGGCGAGGCAGTGACTATGGTTCCTTAGGTCCTAATTGATGGCCCGAAAAAATTTTAGGCGATCCGAGTCCGGCGGCCCGGCCCACTCGCAAGGCGTGGGCAATAGCATAAAAAATATGGTAATCGAGCGGAATTCTAGTTTTTTGGCCGAAAAACGCAATAAATGGGGAACGATCATGGCGGGGCGGTGACTATGGTTCCTTAGGTCGTATTTTATGGACCGGAAAATTTTAGGCGATCGGGGTCCACGGCTCCCGGGACCACTCGGAAGACGTAAGCTATAGCACACTAAAATATGCAAATCGCGCGGAATTCTAGTTGTTTGGTCGAAAAACGCAAAAAATGAGGAACGATCATGGCGGGGTGGTTACTATGGTTCCTTAGGTCATATTTGATGGCCCGGAAAATTTTTAGGCGATCGGGGTTCGGGGTTCCCGGGACCCCTTGGAAGGCGTGGGCTAAAGCACACGAAAATATGGAAATCGCGCGGAATTCTAGTTTTTTGGCTGAAAAACGCAAAAGAGTAGAAACGATCATGGCGGGGCGGTGACTATGGTTCCTTAGGTCGTATTTGATAGTCCGAAAATTTTTTAGGCGATCCGGCTCCGGGGGGCCCGACCCACTCGGAAGGCGTGGGCTATAGCACACAAAAATATGGGAATCGGGCGAAATTCTAGTTTTTTGGCCAAAAAATTCAAAAAATGAGGAACGATCATGGCGAGGCGGTGACTATGGTTCCTTAGGTCCTAATTGATGGCCCGTAAATATTTTAGGCGATCCGAGTCCGGTGGCCTGGGCCACTCGGAAGGCGTGGGCAATAGCACACAAAAATATGGTAATCGAGCGGAATTCTAGTTTTTTTGCCGAAAAACGCAATAAATAAGGAACGATCATGGCGGGGCGGTGACTATGGTTCCTTAGGTCGTATTTGATGGCCCGGAAAATTTTAGGCGATCGGGGTCCACGGCTCCCGGGACCACTCCGAAGGCGTAAGCTATAGCACATGAAAATATGCAAATCGCGCGGAGTTCTAGTTTTTTGGCCGAAAAATGCAAAGCATTTGGAACGATCATGGTGGGGCGGTGACCATGGTACCTTAGGTCGTATTTGATAGTCCGGAAAAATTTTAGGCAAACGGGGTCCGCGGCTCCCCGGACCACTTGGAAGGCGTGGGTATAGCACACGAAAATATGGGAATCGGGCGTAATTCTAGTTTTTTGGCCGAAAAATGCAAAAAATGAGAAACGATGATGGCGGGGCGGTTACTATGGTTCCTTAGGTCGTATTTGACGGCCCGGAAAAGTTTTAGGCGATCGGGGTCCGGGGGTCCCGGAACCACTTGGAAGGGTGGGCTATGCACACAAAAATATTGTAATCGGGCGGAATTCTAGTTTTTTGGCCGAAAAACGCAACAAATGAGGAATGATCTTGGCTGGGCGGTGACTATGGTTCCTTTGGTCTTATTTGATAGTCCGGAAAAATATTAGGCGATAGGGGTCCGGAGGTCCCGGGACCCCTCGGAAGGCGTGGGCTATAACACACAAAAATATGGGAATCGCACAGAATTCTAGTTGTTTGGCCGAAAAATGCAAAAAATGAGGAACGATCATGGCGGGCCGGATACTATGGTTCCTTAGGTCGTATTTGATAGTTCGGAAAAATTTTAGGCGATAGGGGTCAGGAGGTCCCGGGACCACTCGGTAGGCGTGGGCTATAACACACAAAAATATAGGAATCGCACGGAATTCTAGTTTTTTGGCTGAAAAACGCAAAAGACTAGAAACGATCATGGCGGGGCGGTGACTATGGTTCCTTAGGTCGAATTTGATAGTCCGGAAAATTTTTAGGCGATCCGGCTCCGGGGGGCCTGACCCACTCGGAAGGCGTGGGCGATAGCACACAAAATTATGGGAATCGGGCGGAATTCTAGTTTTTTGGCCAAAAAATGCAAAAAATGAGGAACGATCATGGCGAGGCGGTGACTATGGTTCCTTAGGTCCTAATTGATGGCCCGAAAAATTTTTTAGGCGATCCGAGTCCGGTGGCCCGGCCCACTCGGAAGGCGTGGGCAATGGCACACAAAAATATGGTAATCGAGCGGAATTCTAGTTTTTTGGCCGAAAAATGCAATAAATGAGGAACGATCATGGCGGGGCGGTGACTATGGTTCCTTAGGTCGTATTTGATAGTCCGGAAAAATTTTAGGCGATCGGGGTCTGCGGCTCCCCGGACCGCTTGGAAGGCGTGGGTATAACACACGAAAATATGGGAATCGGGCGTAATTCTAGTTTTTTGGCCGAAAAATGCAAAAAATGAGATCCGATGATGGCGGGGCGGTTACTATGGTTCCTTAGGTCGTATTTGACGGCCCGAAAAAATTTTAGGCAATCGGGGTCCGGGGGTCCCGGAACCACTTGGAAGGGTGGGCAATAGCACACAAACATATTGTAATCGGGCGGAATTCTAGGTTTTTGGCCGAAAAACGCAACAAATGAGGAATGATCATGGCTGGGCGGTGACTATGGTTCCTTTGGTCTTATTTGATAGTCCGGTAAAATATTAGGCGATAGGGGTCCGAAGGTCCCGAGACCACTCGGAAGGCGTGGGCTATAACACACAAAAATATGGGAATCGCGCGGAATTCTAGTTGTTTGGTCGAAAAACGCAAAAAATGAGGAATGATCATGGCGGGGTGGTTACTATGGTTCCTTAGGTCGTATTTGATGGCCCGGAAAATTTTTAGGCGATCGGGGTTCGGGGTTCCCGGGACCCCTTGGAAGGCGTGGGCTAAAGCACACGAAAATATGGAAATCGCGCGGAATTCTAGTTTTTTGGCTGAAAAACGCAAAAGAGTAGAAACGATCATGGCGGGGCGGTGACTACGGTTCCTTAGGTCGTATTTGATAGTCCGGAAAATTTTTATGCAATCCAGCTCCGGGGGGCCTGACCCACTCGGAAGGCGTGGGCGATAGCACACAAAATTATGGGAATCGGGCGGAATTCTAGTTTTTTGGCCAAAAAATGCAAAAAATGAGGAACGATCATAGCGAGGCGGTGACTATGGTTCCATAGGTCCTAATTGATGGCCCGAAAATTTTTTAGGCGATCCGAGTCCGGTGGCCCGGCCCACTCGGAAGGTGTGGGCAATGGCACACAAAAATATGGTAATCGAGCGGAATTCTAGTTTTTTGGCCGAAAAATGCAATAAATGAGGAACGATCATGGCGGGGCGGTGACTATGGTTCCTTAGGTCGTATTTGATAGTCCAAAAAAATTTTAGGCGATCGGGGTCTGCGGCTCCCCGGACCGCTTGGAAGGCGTGGGTATAACACACGAAAATATGGGAATCGGGCGTAATTCTAGTTTTTTGGCCGAAAAATGCAAAAAATGAGATCCGATGATGGCGGGGCGGTTACTATGGTTCCTTAGGTCGTATTTGATGGCCCGAAAAAATTTTAGGCAATCGGGGTCCGGGGGCCCCGGAACCACTTGGAAGGGTGGGCAATAGCACACAAACATATTGTAATCGGGCGGAATTCTAGGTTTTTGGCCGAAAAACGCAACAAATGAGGAATGATCATGGCTGGGCGGTGACTATGGTTCCTTTGGTCTTATTTGATAGTCCAGTAAAATATTAGGCGATAGGGGTCCGAAGGTCCCGAGACCACTCGGAAGGCGTGGGCTATAACACACAAAAATATGGGAATCGCGCGGAATTCTAGTTGTTTGGTCGAAAAACGCAAAAAATGAGGAACGATCATGGCGGGGTGGTTACTATGGTTCCTTAGGTCGTATTTGATGGCCCGGAAAATTTTTAGGCGATCGGGGTTCGGGGTTCCCGGGACCCCTTGGAAGGCATGGGCTAAAGCACACGAAAATATGGAAATCGCGCGGAATTCTAGTTTTTTGGCTGAAAAACGCAAAAGAGTAGAAACGATCATGGCGGGGCGGTGACTATGGTTCCTTAGGTCGTATTTGATAGTCCGGAAAATTTTTAGGCGATCCGGCTCCGGGGGGCCCGACCCACTCGGAAGGCGTGGGCTATAGCACACAAAAATATGGGAATCGGGCGAAATTCTAGTTTTTTGGCCAAAAAATCAAAAAATGAGGAACGATCATGGCGAGGCGGTGACTATGGTTCCTTAGGTCCTAATTGATGGCCCGTAAATATTTTAGGCGATCCGAGTCCGGTGGCCCGGGCCACTCGGAAGGCGTGGGCAATAGCACACAAAAATATGGTAATCGAGCGGAATTCTAGTTTTTTTGCCAAAAAACGCAATAAATAAGGAACGATCATGGCGGGGCGGTGACTATGGTTCCTTAGGTCGTATTTGATGGCCCGGAAAATTTTAGGCGATCGGGGTCCACGGATCCCGGGACCACTCCGAAGGCGTAAGCTATAGCACATGAAAATATGCAAATCGCGCGGAGTTCTAGTTTTTTGGCCGAAAAATGCAAAGCATTTGGAACGATCATGGTGGGGCGGTGATCATGGTACCTTAGGTCGTATTTGATAGTCCGGAAAAATTTTAGGCAAACGGGGTCCGCGGCTCCTCGGACCACTTGGAAGGCGTGGGTATAGCACACGAAAATATGGGAATCGGGCGTAATTCTAGTTTTTTGGCCGAAAAATGCAAAAAATGAGAAACGATGATGGCGGGGCGGTTACTATGGTTCCTTAGGTCGTATTTGACGGCCCGGAAAAGTTTTAGGCGATCGGGGTCCGGGGGTCCCGGAACCACTTGGAAGGGTGGGCTATGCACACAAAAATATTGTAATCGGGCGGAATTCTAGTTTTTTGGCCGAAAAACGCAACAAATGAGGAATGATCATGGCTGGGCGGTGACTATGGTTCCTTTGGTCTTATTTGATAGTCCGGAAAAATATTAGGCGATAGGGGTCCGGAGGTCCCGGGACCCCTCGGAAGGCGTGGGCTATAACACACAAAAATATGGGAATCGCACAGAATTCTAGTTGTTTGGCCGAAAAATGCAAAAAATGAGGAACGATCATGGCGGGCCGGATACTATGGTTCCTTAGGTCGTATTTGATAGTTCGGAAAAATTTTAGGCGATAGGGGTCAGGAGGTCCCGGGACCACTCGGTAGGCGTGGGCTATAACACACAAAAATATAGGAATCGCACGGAATTCTAGTTTTTTGGCTGAAAAACGCAAAAGACTAGAAACTATCATGGCGGGGCAGTTACTATGGTTCCTTAGGTCGTATTTGATAGTCCGGAAAATTTTTAGGCGATCCGGCTCCGGGGGGCCTGACCCACTCGGAAGGCGTGGGCGATAGCACACAAAAATATGGGAATCGGGCGGAATTCTAGTTTTTTGGCCAAAAAATGCAAAAAAATGAGGAACGATCATGGCGAGGCGGTGACTATGGTTCCTTAGGTCCTAATTGATGGCCCGAAAATTTTTTAGGCGATCCGAGTCCGGTGGCCCGGCCCACTCGGAAGGCGTGGGCAATAGAACACAAAAATATGGTAATCGAGCGGAATTCTAGTTTTATGGCCGAAAAATGCAATAAATGAGGAACGATCATGGCGGGGCGGTGACTATGGTTCCTTAGGTCGTATTTGATGGCCCGGAAAATTTTAGGCGATCGGGGTCCACGGCTCCCGCGACCACTCCGAAGGCGTAAGCTATAGCACATGAAAATATGCAAATCGCGCGGAGTTCTAGTTTTTTGGCCGAAAAATGCAAAGCATTTGGAACGATCATGGTGGGGCAGTGACTATGGTACCTTAGGTCGTATTTGATAGTCCGGAAAAATTTTAGGCGATCGGGGTCCGCGGCTCCCCGGACCACTTGGAAGGCGTGGGTATAGCACACGAAAATATGGGAATCGGGCATAATTCTAGTTTTTTGGCCGAAAAATGCAAAAAATGAGAAACGATGATGGCGGGGCGGTTACTATGGTTCCTTAGGTCGTATTTGACGGCCCGGAAAAATTTTAGGCGATCGGGGTCCGGGGGTCCCGGAACCACTTGGAAGGGTGGGCAATAGCACACAAAAATATTGTAATCGCGCAGAATTCTAGTTGTTTGGCCGAAAAATGCAAAAAATGAGGAACGATCATGGCGGGCCGGATACTATGGTTTCTTAGGTCGTATTTGATAGTACGGAAAAATTTTAGGCGATAGGGGTCAGGAGGTCCCGGGACCACTCGGAAGGCGTGGGCTATTACACACAAAAATATGGAAATCCCGCGGAATTCTAGTTTTTTGGTTGAAAAACGCAAAAGACTAGGAACGATCATGGCGGGGCAGTGACTATGGTTCCTTAGGTCGTATTTGATAGTCCGGAAAATTTTTAGGCGATCCGGCTCCGGGGGCCCGACCCACTCGCAAGGCGTGGGCGATAGCACACAAAAATATGGGAATCGGGCGGAATTCTAGTTTTTTGACCATAAAATGCAAAAAATGAGGAACGATCATAGCGAGGCAGTGACAATGGTTCCTAAGGTCCTAATTGATGGCCCGAAATATTTTTAGGCGATCCGAGTCCTGCGGCCCGGCCCACTCGGAAGGCGTGGGCAATAGCACACAAAAATATGGTAATCGAGCGGAATTCTAGTTTTTTGTCGAAAAATGCAATAAATGAGGAAAGATCATGGCGGGGCGGTGACTATGGTTCCTTAGGTCGTATTTGATGGCCCGAAAAATTTTAGGCAATCGGGGTCCACAGCTCCCGGGACCACTCGGAAGGCGTAAGCTATAGCACACGAAAATATGCAAATCGCGCGGTGTTCTAGTTTTTGGCCGAAAATTGAAAAGCATTTGGAACGATCATGGTGGGGCGGTGACTATGGTACCTTAGGTCGTATTTGATAGTCCGGAAAAATTTTAGGTGATCGTGGTCCGCGGCTCCCCGGACCATTTGGAAGGCGTGGGTATGGCACACGAAAATATGGGAATCGGGCGTAATTATAGTTTTTTGGCCGAAAAATGCAAAAAATGAGAAACGATGATGGCGGGGCGGTTACTATGGTTCCTTAGGTCGTATTGGATGGCCCGGAAAAATTTTAGGCGATCGGGGTCCGGGGGTCCCGGAACCACTTGGAAGGGTGGGCAATAGCACACAACAATATTGTAATAGGGCGGAATTCTAGTTTTTTGGCCGAAAAACGCAATAAATGAGGAACGATCATGGCGGGGCGGTGATTATGGTTCCTTAGGTCGTATTTGATGGCCCGAAAAATTTTAGGCGATCGGGGTCCACGGCTCCCGGGACCACTCGGAAGGCGTAAGCTATAGCACACGAAAATATGCAAATCGCGCGGAGTTCTAGTTTTTTGGCCGAACAATGCAAAGCATTTGGAACGATCATGGTGGGGCGGTGACTATGGTACCTTAGGTCGTATTTGATAATCCGGAAAAATTTTAGGCGATCGGGGTCCGCGGCTCCCCGGACCACTTGGAAGGCGTGGGTATAGCACACGAAAATATGGGAATCGGGCGTAATTCTAGTTTTTTGGCCGAAAAATGCAAAAAATGAGAAACGATGATGGCGGGGCGGTTACTATGGTTCCTTAGGTCGTATTTGACGGACCGGAAAAATTTTAGGCGATCGGGGTCCGGGGGTCCCGGAACCACTTGGAAGGGTGGGCAATAGCACACAACAATATTGTAATCGGGCGGAATTCTAGTTTTTTTGCCGAAAAATGCAACAAATGAGGAATGATCATGGCTGGGCGGTGACTATGGTTCCTTTGGTCTTATTTGATAGTCCGGAAAAATATTAGGCGATAGGGGTCCGGAGGTCCCGGGATCACTCGGAAGGCGTGGGCTATAACACACAAAAATATGGGAATCGCGCGAAATTCTAGTTGTTTGGTCGAAAAACGCAAATAGCACACAAACATATTGTAATCGGGCGGAATTCTAGGTTTTTGGCCGAAAAACGCAACAAATGAGGAATGATCATGGCTGGGCGGTGACTATGGTTCCTTTGGTCTTATTTGATAGTCCAGTAAAATATTAGGCGATAGGGGTCCGAAGGTCCCGAGACCACTCGGAAGGCGTGGGCTATAACACACAAAAATATGGGTATCGCGCGGAATTCTAGTTGTTTGGTCGAAAAACGCAAAAAATGAGGAACGATCATGGCGGGGTGGTTACTATGGTTCATTAGGTCGTATTTGATTGCCCGAAAAATTTTTTGGCGATCGAGGTTCGGGGTTCCCGGGACCCCTTGGAAGGTGTGGGCTAAAGCACACGAAAATATGGAAATCGCGCGGAATTCTAGTTTTTTTGCTGAAAAACGCAAAAGACTAGGAACGATCATGGCGGGGCGGTGACTATGGATCCTTAGTTCGTATTTGATATTCCAGAAAATTTTTAGGCGATCGGGGTTCGGGGTTCCCGGGACCCCTTGGAAGGCGTGGGGTAAAGCGCACGAAAATATGGAAATCGCGCGGAATTCTAGTTTTTTGGATGAAAAATGCAAAAGACTAAGAACGATCATGGCGGGGCGGTGACTATGGTTCCTTAGGTCGTATTTGATAGTCTGGAAAATTTTTAGGCGATCCGGCTCCTGGGGGCCCGACCCACTCGGAAGGCGTGGGCGATAGCACACAAAAATATGGGAATCAGGCGGAATTCTAGTTTTTGGCGAAAAAATGCAAAGAATGAGGAACGATCATGGCGAGGCGGGGACTATGGTTCCTTAGGTCCTAATTGATGGCCCGAAAAATTTTTAGGCGATCCGAGTCCGGCGGCCCCGCCCACTCGGAAGGCATGGGCAATAGCACACAAAAATATCGTAATCGAGTGGAATTCTAGTTTTTTGGCCGAAAAACGCAATAAATGAGGAACGATCATGGCGGGGCGGTGATTATGGTTCCTTAGGTCGTATTTGATGGCCCGGAAAATTTTAGGCGATCGGGGTCCACGGCTCCCGGGACCACTCGGAAGGCGTAAGCTATAGCACACGAAAATATGCAAATCGCGCGGAGTTCTAGTTTTTTGGCCGAAAAATGCAAAGCATTTGGAACGATCATGGTGGGACGGTGACTATGGTACCTTAGGTCGTATTTGATAGTCCGAAAAATTTTAGGCGATCGGGGTCCGCGGCTAGCCGGACCATTTGTAAGGCGTGGGTATAGCACACGAAAATATGGGAATCTGGCGTAATTCTAGTTGTTTGGCCGAAAAATGCAAAAAATGAGAAACGATGATGGCGGGGCGGTTACTATGGTTCCTTAGGTCGTATTTGACGGCCCGGAAAAATTTTAGGCGATCGGGGTCCGGGGGTCCCGGAACCACTTGGAAGGGTGGGCAATAGCACACAAAAATATTGTAATCGGGCGGAATTCTAGTTTTTTGGTCGAAAAACGCAACAAATGAGGAATGATCATGGTTGGGCGGTGACTATGGTTCCTTTGGTCTTATTTGATAGTCCGGAAAAATATTAGGCGATAGGGTTCCGGAGGTCCCGGGATCACTCGGAAGGCGTGGGCTATAACACACAAAAATATGGGAATCGCGCGAAATTCTAGTTGTTTAGTCGTAAAACGCAAAACACGAGAAACGATCATGGCGGGGTGGTTACTATGGTTCCTTAGGTCGTATTTGATGGCCCGGAAAATTTTTTGGCGATCGAGGTTCGGGGTTCCCGGGACCCCTTGGAAGGCGTGGGCTAAAGCACACGAAAATATGGAAATCGCGCGGAATTCTAGTTTTTTGGCTGAAAAACGAAAAAGACTAGGAACGATCATGGCGGGGCGGTGACTATGGATCCTTAGGTCGTATTTTATAGTTCGGAAAATTTTTAGGCAATCGGGGTTCGGGGTTCCCGGGACCCCTTGGAAGGTGTGGGCTAAAGCACACGAAAATCTAGAAATCGCGCGGAATTCTAGTTTTTTGGATGAAAAACGCAAAAGACTAGGAACGATCATGGCGGGGCGGTGACTATGGTTCCTTAGGTCGTATTTGATAGTCCGGAAAATTTTTAGACGATCCTGCTCCGGGGGGCTCGACCCACTCGGAAGGCGTGGGCGATAGCACACAAAAATATGGGAATCGGGCTGAATTCTAGTTTTTTGGCCATAAAATGCAAAAAATGAGGAACGATCATGGCGAGGCGGGGACTATGGTTCCTTAGGTCCTAATTGATGGCCCGAAAAATTTTTAGGCGATCCGAGTCCGGCGGCCCGGCCCATTCGGAAGGCATGGGCAATAGCACACAAAAATATGGTAATCGAGCGGAATTCTAGTTTTTTGGCCGAAAAACGCAATAAATGAGGTACGATCATGGCGGGGCGGTGACTATGGTTCCTTAGGTCGTATTTGATGGCCCAGAAAATTTTAGGCGATCGGGGTCCACGGCTCCCGGGACCACTCGGAAGGCGTAAGCTATAGCACACGAAAATATGCAAATCGCGCGGAGTTCTAGTTTTTTGGCCGAAAAATGCAAAGCATTTGGAACGATCATGGTGGGGCAGTGACTATGGTACCTTAGGTCGTATTTGATAGTCCGGAAAAATTTTAGGTGATCGGGGTCCGCGGCTCCCCGGACCACTTGTAAGGGGCGGGTATAGCACACGAAAATATGGGAATCTGGCGTAATTCTAGTTGTTTGGCCGAAAAATGCAAAAAATGAGAAACGATGATGGCGGGGCGGTTACTATGGTTCCTTAGGTCGTATTTGACGGCCCGGAAAAATTTTAGGCGATCGGGGTCCGGGGGTCCCGGAACCACTTGGGAGGGTGGGTAATAGCACACAAAAATATTGTAATCAGGCGAAATTCTAGTTTTTTGGCCGAAAAACGCAACAAATGAGGAATGATCATGGCTGGGCGGTGACTATGGTTCCTTTGGTCTTATTTGATAGTCCGGAAAAATATTAGGCGATAGGGGTCCGGAGGTCCCGGGACCACTCGGAAGGCGTGGGCTATAACACACAAAAATATGGGAATCGCGCGGAATTCTAGTTGTTTGGTCGAAAACGCAAAAAATGAGGAACGATCATGGCGGGGTGGTTACTATGGTTCCTTAGGTCGTATTTGATGGCCCGAAAAATTTTTAGGCGATCGGGGTTCGGGGTTCCTGGGACCCCTTGGAAGGCGTGGGCTAAAGCACACGAAAATATGGAAATCGCGCGGAATTCTAGTTTTTTGGCTGAAAAATGCAAAAGACTAGGAACGATCATTGCGGGGCGGTGACTATGGTTCCTTAGGTCGTATTTGATCGTCCGGAAAATTTTTTGGCGATCGGGGTTCGGGGTTCCCGAGACACCTTGGAAGGCGTGGGCTAAAGCACACTAAAATATGGAAATCGCGCGGAATTCTAGTTTTTTGGGTGAAAAACGCAAAAGACTAGGAATGATCATGGCGGGGCGGTGACTATGGTTCCTTAGGTCGTATTTGATAGTTCGGAAAATTTTTAGGTGATCCGGCTCCGGGGGGCTCGACCCACTCGGAAGGCGTGGGCGATAGCACACAATAATATGGGAATCGGGCGGAATTCTAGTTTTTTGGCCAAAAAATGAGGAACGATCATGGCGAGGCAGTGACTATGGTTCCTTAGGTCCTTATTGATGGCCCGAAAATTTTTTAGGCGATCCGAGTCCGGCGGCCCGGCCCACTCGGAAGGCGCGGGCAATAGCACACAAAAATATGGTAATCGAGCGGAATTCTAGTTTTTTGGCCGAAAAACGCAATAAATGAGGAAAGATCATGGCGGGCGATGACTATGGTTCCTTAGGTCGTATTTGATGGCCCGGAAAAATTTAGGTGATCGGGGTCCACAGCTCCCGGGACCACTCGGAAGGCGTAAGCTATAGCACACGAAAATATGCAAATCGCGCGGAGTTCTAGTTTTTTGGCCGAGAAATGCAAAGCATTTGGAACGATCATGGTGGAGCGGTGACTATGGTACCTTAGGTCGTATTTGATAGTCCGGAAAAATTTTAGGCGATCAGGGTCCGCGGCTACCCGGACCATTTGGAAGGCGTGGGTATAGCACACGAAAATATGGGAATCTGGCGTAATTCTAGTTTTTTGGCCGAAAAATGCAAAAAATGAGAAACGATGATGGCGGGGCGGTTACTATGGTTCCTTAGGTCGTATTTGACGGCCCGGAAAATTTTTAGGCGATCGGGGTCGGGGGGTCCCGGAACCACTTGGAAGGGTGGGCAGTAGCACACAAAAATATTGTAATCGTGCGGAATTCTAGTTTTTTGGCCGAAAAACGCAACAAATGAGGAATGATCATGGCTGGGCGGTGACTATGGTTCCTTCGGTCTTATTTAATAGTCCGGAAAAATATTAGGCGATAGGGGTCAGGAGGTTCCAGGACCACTCGGAAGGCGTGGGCTATGACACACAAAAATATGGGAATCGTGCGGAATTCTAGTTGTTTGGTCGAAAACGCAAAAAATGAGGAACGATCATGGCAGGGCGGTGACTATGGTTCCTTAGGTCGTATTTGATAGTCCGGAAAATTTTTTGGCGATAGGGGTCCGGAGGTCCCGGGACCACTCGGAAGGCGTGGGCTATAACACACAAAAATATGGGAATCGCACGGAATTCTAGTTGTTTGGCCGAAAAATGCAAAAAATGAGGAACGATCATGGCGGGGCGGTGACTATGGTTCCTTAGGTCGTATTTGATGGCCCGGAAAATTTTTGGCGATCGGGGTCCACGGCTCCCGGGACCACTCGGAAGGCGTAAGCTATAGCACACGAAAATATGCAAATCGCGCGGAGTTCTAGTTTTTTGGCCGAAAAATGCAAAGCATTTGGAACGATCATGGTGGGGCGGTGACTATGGTACCTTAGGTCATATTTGATAGTCCGGAAAAATTTTAGGTGATCGGGGTCCGCGGCTCCCCGGACAACTTGGAAGGCGTGGGTATAGCACACGAAAATATGGGAATCGGGCATAATTCTAGTTTTTTGGCCGAAAAATGTAAAAAATGAGAAACGATGATGGCGGGGCGGTTACTATGGTTCCTTAGGTCGTATTTGACGGCCCGGAAAAATTTTAGGCGAACGGGGTTCAGGGGTCCCGGAACCACTTGGAAGGGTGGGCAATAGCACACAAAAATATTGTAATCGGGCGGAATTCTAGTTTTTTGGCCGAAAAACGCAACAAATGAGGAATGATCATGGCTGGGCGGTGACTATGGTTCCTTTGGTCTTATTTGATAGTCCGGAAAAATATTAGGCGATAGGGTTCCGGAGGTCCCGGGATCACTCGGAAGGCGTGGGCTATAACACACAAAAATATGGGAATCGCGCGGAATTCTAGTTGTTTGGTCGAAAAACGCAAAAAATGAGGAACAATCATGGCGGGGTGGTTACTATGGTTCCTTAGGTCGTATTTGATGGCCCGGAAAATTTTTAGGCGATCGAGGTTCGGGGTTCCCGGGACCCCTTGGAAGGCGTGGGCTAAAGCACACGAAAATATGGAAATCGCACGGAATTCTAGTTTTTTGGATGAAAAACGCAAAAGACTAGGAACGATCATGGCGGGGCGGTGACTATGGTTCCTTAGGTCGTATTTGATAGTCCGGAAAATTTTTAGGCGATCCGGCTCCGAGGGGCCCGACCCACTCGGAAGGCGTGGGCGATAGCACACAAAAATATGGGAATCGGGCGGAATTCTAGTTTTTAGATAAAAAAATGCAAAAAATGAGGAACGATCATTGCGAGGTGGTGACTAAGGTTCCTTAGGTCCTAATTGATAGCCCAAAAATTTTTTAGGCGATCCGAGTCCGGCGGCCCGGCCCACTCGGAAGGCATGGGCAATAGCACACAAAAATATGGTAATCGAGCGGAATTCTAGTTTTTTGGCCGAAAAATGCAATAAATGAGGAACGATCATGGCAGGGCGGTGACTATGGTTCCTTAGGTCGTATTTGATGGCCCGGAAAATTTTTGGCGATCGGGGTCCACGGCTCCCGGGACCACTCGGAAGGCGTAAGCTATAGCACACGAAAATATGCAAATCGCGCGGAGTTCTAGTTTTTTGGCCGAAAAATGCAAAGAATTTGGAATGATCATGGTGGGGCGGTGACTATGGTACCTTAGGTCGTATTTGATAGTCCGAAAAAATTTTAGGTGATCGGGGTCCGCGGCTCCCCGGACCACTTGGAAGGCGTGGGTATAGCACACGAAAATATGGGAATCAGGCGTAATTCTAGTTTTTTGGCCGAAAAATGCAAAAAATGAGAAACGATGATGGCAGGGCGGTTACTATGGTTCCTTAGGTCGTATTTGACGGACCGGAAAAATTTTAGGCGATCGAGGTCCGGGGGTCCCGGAACCACTTGGAAGGGTGGGCAATAGCACACAACAATATTGTAATCGGGCGGAATTCTAGTTTTTTTGCCGAAAAACGCAACAAATGAGGAATGATCATGGCTGGGCGGTGACTATGGTTCCTTTGGTCTTATTTGATAGTCCGGAAAAATATTAGGCGATAGGGGTCCGGAGGTCCCGGGATCACTCGGAAGGCGTGGGCTATAACACACAAAAATATGGGAATCGCGCGGAATTCTAGTTGTTTGGTCGAAAAACGCATAAAATGAGGAACGATCATGGCGGGGTGGTTACTATGCTTCCTTAGGTCGTGTTTGATGGCCCGGAAAATTTTTTGGCGATCGAGGTTCGGGGTTCCCAGGACCCCTTGGAAGGTGTGGGCTAAAGCACACGAAAATATGGAAATCGCGCGGAATTCTAGTTTTTTGGCTGAAAAACGCAAAAGACTAGGAACGATCATGGCGGGGCAGTGACTATGGATCCTTAGTTCGTATTTGATATTCCGGAAAATTTTTAGGCGATCGGGGTTCGGGGTTCCCGGGACCCCTTGGAAGGCGTGGGCTAAAGCACACGAAAATATGGGAATCGCGCGGAATTCTAGTTTTTTGGCTGAAAAACGCAAAAGACTAGGAACGATCATGGCGGGGCGGTGACTATGGTTCCTTAGGTCGTATTTGATAGTCCAGAAAATTTTAGGCGATCCGGCTCCGGGGGGCCCGACCCACTCGGAAGGCGTGGCGATAGCACACAAAAATATGGGAATCGGGCGGAATTCTAGTTTTTTGGCCAAAAAATGCAAAGAATGAGGAACGATCATGGCGAGGCGGGGACTATGGTTCCTTAGGTCCTAATTGATGGCCCGAAATTTTTTTAGGCGATCCGAGTCCGGCGGCCCCGCCCACTCGGAAGGCATGGGCAATAGCACACAAAAATATGGTAATCGAGCGGAATTCTAGTTTTTTGGCCGAAAAACGCAATAAATGAGGAACGATCATGGAGGGGCGGTGGTTATGGTTCCTTAGGTCATATTTGATGGCCCGGAAAATTTTAGGCGATCGGGGTCCACGGCTCCCGGGACCACTCGGAAGGCGTAAGCTATAGCACACGAAAATATGCAAATCGCGCGGAGTTCTAGTTTTTTGGCCGAAAAATGCAAAGCATTTGGAACGATCATGGTGGGGCGGTGACTATGGTACCTTAGGTCGTATTTGATAGTCCGGAAAAATTTTAGGCGATCGGGGTCCGCGGCTACCCGGACCATTTGGAAGGCGTGGGTATAGCACACGAAAATATGGGAATCTGGCGTAATTCTAGTTGTTTGGCCGAAAAATGCAAAAAATAAGAAACGATGATGGCGGGGTGGTTACTATGGTTCCTTAGGTCGTATTTGACGGCCCGGAAAAATTTTAGGCGATCGGGGTCCGGGGGTCCCGGAACCACTTGGAAGGGTGGGCAATAGCACACAAAAATATTGTAATCGGGCGGAATTCTAGTTTTTTGGTCAAAAAACGCAACAAATGAGGAATGATCATGGCTGGGCGGTGACTATGGATCCTTTGGTCTTATTTGATAGTCCGGAAAAATATTAGGCGATAGGGTTCCGGAGGTCCCGGGATCACTCGGAAGGCGTGGGCTATAACACACAAAAATATGGGAATCGCGCGGAATTCTTGTTGTTATGTCGAAAAATGCAAAACACGAGAAACGATCATGGCGGGGTGGTTACTATGGTTCCTTAGGTCGTATTTGATGGCCCGGAAAATTTTTTGGCGATCGAGGTTCGGGTTTTCCGGGACCCCTTGGAAGGCGTGGGCTAAAGCACGTGAAAATATGGAAATCGCGCGGAATTCTAGTTTTTTGGCTGAAAAACCCAAAAGACTAGGAACGATCATGGCAGGGCGGTGACTATGGATCCTTAGGTCGTATTTTATAGTCCGAAAAATTTTTAGGCGATCGGGGTTCGGGGTTCCCGGGACCCTTTGGAAGGCGTGGGCTAAAGCACACGAAAATCTGGAAATCGCGCGGAATTCTAGTTTTTTGGATGAAAAACGCAAAAGACTAGGAATGATCATGGCGGGGCGGTGACTATGGTTCCTTAGGTCGTATTTGATAGTCCGGAAAATTTTTAGGCGATCCTGCTCCGGGGGGCTCGACCCACTCGGAAGGCGTGGGCGATAGCACACAAAAATATGGTAATCGGGCTGAATTCTAGTTTTTTGGCCAAAAAATACAAAAAATGAGGAACGATCATGGCTAGGCAGGGACTATGGTTCCTTAGGTCCTAATTGATGGCCCGAAAACTTTTTAGGCGATCCGAGTCCGGCGGCCCGGCCCACTCGGAAGGCATGGGCAATAGCACGCAAAAATATGGTAATCGAGCGGAATTCTAGTTTTTTGGCCAAAAAACGCAATAAATGAGGTACGATCATGGCGGGGCGGTGACTATGGTTCCTTAGGTCGTATTTGATGGCCCGGAAAATTTTAGGCGATCGGGGTCCACGGCTCCCGGGACCACTCGGAAGGCGTAAGCTATAGCACACGAAAATATGCAAATCACGCGGATTTCTAGTTTTTTGGCCGAAAAATGCAAAGCATTTGGAACGACCATGGTGGGGCGGTGACTATGTTACCTTAGGTCGTATTTGATAGTCCAGAAAAATTTTAGGCGATCGGGGTCCGCGGCTCCCCGGACAACTTGGAATGCGTGGGTATAGCGCACGAAAATATGGGAATCGGGCGTACTTCTAGTTTTTTGGCCGAAAAATATAAAAAATGAGAAACGATGATGGCGGGGCGGTTACTATGGTTCCTTAGGTCGTATTTGACGGACCGGAAAAATTTTAGGCGATCGGGGTCCGGGGGTCCCGGAACCACTTGGAAGGGTGGGCAATAGCACACAACAATATTGTAATCGGGCGAAATTCTAGTTTTTTGGCCGAAAAACACAACAAATGAGGAATGATCATGGCTGGGCGGTGACTATGGTTCCTTTGGTATTATTTGATAGTCCGGAAAAATATTAGGCGATAGGGGTCCGGAGGTCCCGGGACCACTCGGAAGGCGTGGGCTATAACACACAAAAATATGGGAATCGCGCGGAATTCTAGTTGTTTGGTCGAAAACGCAAAAAATGAGGAACGATCATGGCGGGGTGGTTACTATGGTTCCTTAGGTCGTATTTGATGGCCCGGAAAATTTTTAGGCGATCGGGGTTCGGGGTTCCTGGGACCCCTTGGAAGGCGTGGGCTAAAGCACACGAAAATATGGAAATCGCGCGGAATTCTAGTTTTTTGGCTGAAAAATGGCAAAAGACTAGGAACGATCATGGCGGGGCGGTGACTATGGTTCCTTAGGTCGTATTTGATCGTCCGGAAAATTTTTTGGCGATCGGGGTTCGGGGTTCCCGAGACCCCTTGGAAGGCGTGGGCTAAAGCACACTAAAATATGGAAATCGCGCGGAATTCTAGTTTTTTGGGTGAAAAACGCAAAAGACTAGGAATGATCATGGCGGGGCGGTGACTATGGTTCCTTAGGTCGTATTTGATAGTTCGGAAAATTTTTAGGTGATCCGGCTCCGGGGGGCTCGACCCACTCGGAAGGCGTGGGCGATAGCACACAAAAATATGGGAATCGAGCGGAATTCTAGTTTTTTGGCCAAAAAATGAGGAACGATCATGGCGAGGCAGTGACTATGGTTCCTTAGGTCCTTATTGATGGCCCGGAAAAATTTAGGCGATCGGGGTCCACAGCTCCCGGGACCACTCGGAAGGCGTAAGCTATAGCACGCGAAAATATGCAAATCGCGCGGAGTTCTAGTTTTTTGACCGAAAAATGCAAAGCATTTGGAACGATCATGGTGGAGCGGTGACTATGGTACCTTAGGTCGTATTTGATAGTCCGGAAAAATTTTAGGCGATCGGGGTCCGCGGCTACCCGGACCATTTGGAAGGCGTGGGTATAGCACACGAAAATATGGGAATCTGGCGTAATTCTAGTTTTTTGGCCGAAAAATGCAAAAAATGAGAAACGATGATGGCGGGGCGGTTACTATGGTTCCTTAGGTCGTATTTGATGGCCCGAAAATTTTTTAGGCGATCGGGGTCGGGGGGTCCCGGAACCACTTGGAAGGGTGGGCAGTAGCACACAAAAATATTGTAATCGGGCGGAATTCTAGTTTTTTGGCCGAAAAACGCAACAAATGAGGAATGATCATGGCTGGGCAGTGACTATGGTTCCTTCGGTCTTATTTAATAGTCCGGAAAAATATTAGGCGATAGGGGTCAGGAGGTTCCAGGACCACTCGGAAGGCGTGGGCTATAACACACAAAAATATGGGAATCGTGCGGAATTCTAGTTGTTTGGTCGAAAACGCAAAAAATGAGGAACGATCATGGCAGGGCGGTGACTATGGTTCCTTAGGTCGTATTTGATAGTCCGGAAAATTTTTTGGCGATAGGGGTCCGGAGGTCCCGGGACCACTCGGAAGGCGTGGGCTATAACACACAAAAATATGGGAATCGCACGGAATTCTAGTTGTTTGGACGAAAAATGCAAAAAATGAGGAACGATCATGGCGGGGCGGTGACTATGGTTCTTTAGGTCGTATTTGATGGCCCGGAAAATTTTTTGCGATCGAGGTTAGGAGGTCCCGGGACCACTCGGAAGGCGTGGGCTATAACACACAAAAATATGGGAATCGTACGGAATTCTAGTTGTTTGGCCGATAAACGCAAAAAATGAGGAACGCTCATGGCGGGGTGGTTACTATGGTTCCTTAGGTCGTATTTGATGGCCCGGAAAATTGTTAGGCGATCAGGGTTCGGGGTTCCCGGGACCCCTTGGAAGGCGTGGGCTAAAGCACACGAAAATATGGAAATCGCGCGGAATTCTAGTTTTTTGGCTGAAAAACACAAAAGATGAGGAACGATCATGGCAGGGCGGTGACTATGGTTCCTTAGGTCGTATTTGATGGTCCGGAAAATTTTTAGACGATCCGGCTCCGGGGGGCCCGACACACTCGGAAGGCGTGGGAGATAGCACACAAAAATATGGGAATCGGGCGGAATTCTAGTTTTTTGGCCAAAAAATGCAAAAATGAGGAACGAACATGGCGAGGCGGTGACTGTGGTTCCTTAGGTCCTTATTGATGGCCCGAAAATATTTTAGGCGATCCGAGTCCGGTGGCCCGGCCCACTCGGAAGGTGTGGGCAATAGCACACAAAAATATGGTAATCTTGCGGAATTCTAGTTTTTTGGCCGAAAAACGCAATAAATGAGGAACGATCATGGCGGGGCGGTGACTATGGTTCCTTAGGTCGTATTTGATGGCCCGGAAAATTTTAGGCGATCCGAGTCCGGCGCCCTGGCCCACTCGGAAGGCGTGGGCAATAGCACACAAAAATATGGTAATCGAGCGAAATTCTAGTTTTTTGGCCGAAAAATGCAATAAATGAGGAACGATCATGGCGGGGCGGTGACTATGGTTCCTTAGGTCGTATTTGATGACCCGGAAAATTTTAGGCGATCGGGGTCCACGGCTCCCGGGACCACTCGAAAGGCGTAAGCTATAGCACACGAAAATATGCAAATCGTGCGGAGTTCTAGTTTTCTGGCCGAAAAATGCAAAGCATTTGGAACGATCATGGTGGGGCGCTGACTATGTTACCTTAGGTCGTATTTGATAGTCCAAAAATTTTTTAGGCGATCGGGGTCCGCGGCTCCTCGGACCACTTGGAAGGCGTGGGTATAGCACACAAAAATATGGGAATCGGCCGTAATTCTAGTTTTTTGGCCGAAAAATGCAAAAAATGAGAAACGATGATCGCGGGGCAGTTACTATGGTTCCTTAGGTCGTATTTGATGGCCCAGAAAAATTTTAGGCGATCGGGGTCCGGTGGTCCCGGAACCACTTGGAAGGGTGGGCAATAGCACACAAAAATATTGTAATCGGGCGAAATTCTAGAATTTTGGCCGAAAAACGCAACAAATAAGGAATGATCATGGCTGGGCGGTGACTATTGTTCCTTAGGTCATATTTGATAGTACGGAAAATTTTAGGCGATAGGGGTCCGGAGTTCCCGGGTTCACTTGGAAGGCATGGGCTATAGGAAACGAAAATATGGGAATCACGCGGAATTCTAGTTTTTTGGCCGAAAAACGGAAAAAACTAGGAACGATCATGGCTGGGCGGTGACTATGGTTCCTTAGGTCTTATTTGATAGTCCGGAAAAATTTTAGGCGATCGGGGTCCGCGGCTCTTGGGACCACTCGGAATGCGTGGGTATAACATACGAAAATATGGGAATCGGGCGAAATTCTAGTTGTTTGGCCGAAAAACGCAAAAAATGAGGAACGATCATGGCGGGGTGGTTACTATGGTTCCTTAGGTCGTATTTGATGGCCCGGAAAATTTTTAGACGATCGGGGTTCGGGGTTCCCGGGACCCCTTTGAAGGCGTGGGCTAAAGCACACGAAAATATGGAAATAGCGCAAAATTCTAGTTTATGGCTGAAAAACGCAAAAGACTAGGAACAATCATGGCGGGGCGGTGACTATCGTTCCTTAGGTCGTATTTGATAGTCCGGAAATTTTTTAGGCAATCCGAGTCCGGCGGCCCGGCCCACTCGGAAGGCGTGGGGCACACAAAAATATGGTAATCGAGCGTAATTCTAGCTTTTTGGTTGAAAAATGCAATTAATGAGGAACGATCATAGCGGGGCGGTGACTATGGTTCCTTAGGTCATATTTGATGGCCCGGAAAATTTTAGGCGATCGGGGTCCATGGCTCCCGGGACCACCCGGAAGGCGTATGCTATAGCACACGAAAATATGCAAATCGCGCGGAGTTCTAGTTTTTTGGCTGAAAAATGCAAAGCATTTGGAACGATCATGGTGGGGCGGTGACTATGGTACCTTAGGTCGTATTTGATAGTCCGAAAAAATTTTGGGCGATCGGGGTCCGCGGCTCCCCGGACCACTTGGAAGGCGTGGGTATAGCACACGAAAATATGGGAATCGGGCGTAATTCTAGATTTTTGGCTGAAAAATGCAAAAAATGAGAAACGATGATCGCGGGGCGGTTACAATGGTTCCTTAGGTCGTATTTGACGGCCCGAGAATTTTTTAGGCGATCGGGGTCCGGGGGTCCCGGAACCACTTGGAAGGGTGGGCAATAGCACACAAAAATATTGTAATCGGGCGAAATTCTAGATTTTTGGCCGAAAAACGCAACAAATAAGGAATGATCATGGCTGGGCGGTGACTATTGTTCCTTAGGTCGTATTTGTTAGTACGGAAAATTTTAGGCGATAGGGGTCCGGAGTTCCCGGGTTCACTTGGAAGGCATGGGCTATAGGAAACGAAAATATGGGAATCACGCGGAATTCTAGTTTTTTGGCCGAAAAACGGAAAAAACTAGGAACGATCATGGCTGGGCGGTGACTATGGTTCCTTAGGTCTTATTTGATAGTCCGGAAAAATTTTAGGCGATCGGGGTCCGCGGCTCTTGGGACCACTCGGAATGCGTGGGTATAACATACGAAAATATGGGAATCGGGCGAAATTCTAGTTGTTTGGCCGAAAAACGCAAAAAATGAGGAACGATCATGGCGGGGTGGTTACTATGGTTCCTTAGGTCGTATTTGATGGCCCGGAAAATTTTTAGACGATCGGGGTTCGGGGTTCCCGGGACCCCTTTGAAGGCGTGGGCACACGAAAATATGGAAATAGCGCAAAATTCTAGTTTATGGCTGAAAAACGCAAAAGACTAGGAACAATCATGGCGGGGCGGTGACTATCGTTCCTTAGGTCGTATTTGATAGTCCGGAAATTTTTTAGGCGATCCGAGTCCGGCGGCCCGGCCCACTCGGAAGGCGTGGGGCACACAAAAATATGGTAATCGAGCGTAATTCTAGCTTTTTGGTTGAAAAATGCAATTAATGAGGAACGATCATAGCGGGGCGGTGACTATGGTTCCTTAGGTCATATTTGATGGCCCGGAAAATTTTAGGCGATCGGGGTCCATGGCTCCCGGGACCACCCGGAAGGCGTATGCTATAGCACACGAAAATATGCAAATCGCGCGGAGTTCTAGTTTTTTGGCTGAAAAATGCAAAGCATTTGGAACGATCATGGTGGGGCGGTGACTATGGTACCTTAGGTCGTATTTGATAGTCCGAAAAAATTTTGGGCGATCGGGGTCCGCGGCTCCCCGGACCACTTGGAAGGCGTGGGTATAGCACACGAAAATATGGGAATCGGGCGTAATTCTAGATTTTTGGCTGAAAAATGCAAAAAATGAGAAACGATGATCGCGGGGCGGTTACAATGGTTCCTTAGGTCGTATTTGACGGCCCGAGAATTTTTTAGGCGATCGGGGTCCGGGGGTCCCGGAACCACTTGGAAGGGTGGGCAATAGCATACAAAAATATTGTAATCGGGCGGAATTCTAGTTTTTGGCCGAAAAACGCAACAAATGAGGAATGATCATGGCTGGGCGGTGACTATGGTTCCTTAGGTCGTTTTTGATAGTCCGGAAAAATTTTAGGCGATAGGGGTCCGGAGTTCCCGGGTTCACTTGGAAGGCGTGGGCTATAGGACACGAAAATATGGGAATCGCGCAGAATTCTAGTTTTTTGGCCGAAAAACGGAAAAACCTAGGAACAATCATGGCTGGGCAGTGACTATGGTTCCTTAGGTCTTATTTGATAGCCCGGAAAAATTTTAGGCGATCGGGGTCCGCGGCTCTTGGGACCACTCGGAATGCGTGGGTATAGCACACAAAAATATGGGAATCGGGCGAAATTCTAGGTCTTTTTCAGTAACATGCAAAAAATGTGGAAAGATCTTGGCAGGGCGGTGACTATGGTTCCTTTGGTCTTATTTGATAGTCTGCAAAATTTTTAGGCGATCGGGGTCCGGAGGTCCCGGGACCCCCACGGAAGGCGTGGGCTATAAAAAAACTAGAATTCCGCCCGATTACAATATTTTTGTGTGCTATTGCCCACCCTTCCAAGTGGTTCCGGGACCCACTGACCCCGATCGCCTAAAATTTTTCCGGGCCGTCAAATACGACCTAAGGAACCATAGTAACCACCTCGCCATGATCGTTCCTCATTTTTTGCATTTTTCGGCCAAACAACTAGAATTCCGCGCGATTCCCATATTTTTGTGTGCTATAGCCCACGCCTTCCGAGTGTACCCGGGACCTCCTGACCCCTATCGCCTAAAATTTTTCCGGACTATCAAATACGACCTAAGGAACCATAGTATCCGCCCCGCCATGATCGTTCCTCATTTTTTGCGTTTTTCGGCCAAACAACTAGAATTCCGCGCGATTCCCATATTTTTGTGTGTTATATCCCACGCCTTCCGAGTGGTCCCGGGACCTCCGGACCCCTATCGCCTAATATTTTTCCGGACTATCAAATAAGACCAAAGGAACCATAGTCACCGCCCTACCAAGATCTTTCCAAATTATTTGCATGTTACTGAAAAAGACCTAGAATTTCGCCCGATTCCCATATTTTCGTGTGCTATACCCACGCATTCCGAGTGGTCCCAAGAGCCGCGGACCCCAATCGCCTATAATTTTTCCGGGCAATAAAATACGACCTAAGGAACCATAGTATCCACCCCGCCATGATTGTTCCTTATTTTTTGCGATTTTCGGCCAAACAACTAGAATTCCGCGTGATTCCCATATTTTTGTGTGTTATAGCCCACACCTTCCGAGTGGTCCCGGGACCTCCGGATCCCTATCTCCTAAATTTTTTCCGGACTATCAAATAAGACCTAAGGAACCATAGTATCCACTCCGCCATGATCGTTCCTCATTTTTTGTGTTTTTCGGCCAAACAACTAGAATTCCCTGCGATTTCCATATTTTTGTGTGTTATAGCCCACGCCTTCCGAGTGGTCCCGGGACCTCCGGACCCCTATCGCCTAATATTTTTCCGGACTATCAAATAAGACCAAAGGAACCATAGTTACCGCCCTGCCAAGATCTTTCCAAATTATTTGCATGTTACTGAAAAAGACCTAGAATTTCGCCTGATTCCCATATTTACGTGTGCTATACCCACGCATTCCGAGTGGTCCCAAGAGCCGCGGACCCCAATCGCCTAAAAATTTTCCGGGCAATAAAATATGACCTAAGGAACCATAGTATCCGCCCCGCCATGATCGTTCCATATGTTTTGCGATTTTCGGCCAAACAACTAGAATTCCGTGCGATTCCCATATTTTTGTGTGTCATAGCCCACACCTTCCGAGTGGTCCCGGGACCTCCGGATCCCTATCGCCTAAAATTTTTCCGGACTATCAAATAAGACCTAAGGAACCATAGACACTGCCCTGTCAAGATCTTTCAACATTTTTTGCATGTTACTGAAAAAGACCTAGAATTTCGCCCGATTCCCATATTTTCGTGTGCTATTGCCCACGCCTTCCGAGTGGTCCCAAGTGCCGCGGACCCCGACCGCCTAAAATTTTTCCGGGCAATCAAATACAACCTAAGGAACCATAGTATCTGCCACGCCATGATCGTACCTTATTTTTTGCATTTTTCGGCCAAACAACTAGAATTCCGCGCGATTCCCATATTTTTGTGTGTTATAGCCCACACCTTCCGAGTGGTCCCGGGACCTCCGGACCCCTATCGCCTAAAAATTTTCCGGAATATCAAATACGACCTAAGGAACCATAGTATCCGCCCCGCCATGATCGTTCCTCATTTTTTGTGTTTTTCGGCCAAACAACTAGAATTCCGCGCGATCCCATATTTTTGTGTGTTATATAGCCCACGCCTTCCGAGTGGTCCTGGGTCTCCGGACCCCTATCGCCTAAAATTTTTCCAGACTATCAAATAAGACCTAAGGAACCATAGTCAGCGCCCAGCCATGATCGTTCCTAGTTTTTTCTGTTTTTCGGCCAAAAAACTAGAATTCCGCGCGATTCCCATATTTTCGTGTCCTATAGCCCACGCCTTCCAAGTGAACCCGGGAACTCCGGACCCCTATCGCCTAAAATTTTTCGGTACTATCAAATACGACTTAAGGAACCATAGTCACCTCCCAGCCATGATCATTCCTCATTTGTTGCGTTTTTCGGCCAAAAAACTAGAATTCCGCCCGATTACAATATTTTTGTGTGCTATTGCCCACCCTTCCAAGTGGTTCCGGGACCCACTGACCCCGATCGCCTAAAATTTTTCCGGGCCGTCAAATACGACCTAAGGAACCATAGTAACCACCTCGCCATGATCGTTCCTCATTTTTTGCATTTTTCGGCCAAACAACTAGAATTCCACGCGATTCCCATATTTTTGTGTGCTATAGCCCACGCCTTCCGAGTGTACCCGGGACCTCCTGACCCCTATCGCCTAAAATTTTTCCGGACTATCAAATACGACCTAAGGAACCATAGTATCTGCCCCACCATGATCGTTCCTCATTTTTTGCGTTTTTCGGCCAAACAACTAGAATTCCGCGCGATTCCCATATTTTTGTGTGTTATATCCCACGCCTTCCGAGTGGTCCCGGGACCTCCGGACCCCTATCGCCTAATATTTTTCCGGACTATCAAATAAGACCAAAGGAACCATAGTCACCGCCCTACCAAGATCTTTCCAAATTATTTGCATGTTACTGAAAAAGACCTAGAATTTTGCCCGATTCCCATATTTTCGTGTGCTATACCCACGCATTCCGAGTGGTCCCAAGAGCCGCGGACCCCAATCGCCTATAATTTTTCCGGGAAATAAAATACGACCTAAGGAACCATAGTATCCGCCCCGCCATGATTGTTCCTTATTTTTTGCAATTTTCGGCCAAACAACTAGAATTCCGCGCGATTCCCATATTTTTGTGTGTTATAGCCCACACCTTCCGAGTGGTCCCGGGACCTCCGGATCCCTATCTCCTAAAATTTTTCCGGACTATCAAATAAGACCTAAGGAACCATAGTATCCACTCCGCCATGATCGTTCCTCATTTTTTGTGTTTTTCGGCCAAACAACTAGAATTCCGTGCGATTCCCATATTTTTGTGTGTTATAGCCCACGCCTTCCGAGTGGTCCCGGGACCTCCGGACCCCTATCGCCTAATATTTTTCCGGACTATCAAATAAGACCAAAGGAACCATAGTTACCGCCCTGCCAAGATCTTTCCAAATTATTTGCATGTTACTGAAAAAGACCTAGAATTTCGCCCGATTCCCATATTTACGTGTGCTATACCCACGCATTCCGAGTGGTCCCAAGAGCCGCGGACCCCAATCGCCTAAAAATTTTCCGGGCAATAAAATATGACCTAAGGAACCATAGTATCCGCCCCGCCATGATCGTTCCTTATGTTTTGCGATTTTCGGCCAAACAACTAGAATTCCGCGCGATTCCCATATTTTTGTGTGTCATAGCCCACACCTTCCGAGTGGTCCCGGGACCTCCGGATCCCTATCGCCTAAAATTTTTCCGGACTATCAAATAAGACCTAAGGAACCATAGACACTGCCCTGTCAAGATCTTTCCACATTTTTTGCATGTTACTGAAAAAGACCTAGAATTTCGCCCGATTCCCATATTTTCGTGTGCTATTGCCCACGCCTTCCGAGTGGTCCCAAGAGCCGCGGACCCCGACCGCCTAAAATTTTTCCGGGCAATCAAATACGACCTAAGGAACCATAGTATCTGCCACGCCATGATCGTTCCTTATTTTTTGCATTTTTCGGCCAAACAACTAGAATTCCGCGCGATTCCCATATTTTTGTGTGTTATAGCCCACACCTTCCGAGTGGTCCCGGGACCTCCGGACCCCTATCGCCTAAAAATTTTCCGGAATATCAAATACGACCTAAGGAACCATAGTATCCGCCCCGCCATGATCGTTCCTCATTTTTTGTGTTTTTCGGCCAAACAACTAGAATTCCGCGCGATCCCATATTTTTGTGTGTTATATAGCCCACGCCTTCCGAGTGGTCCTGGGTCTCCGGACCCCTATCGCCTAAAATTTTTCCAGACTATCAAATAAGACCTAAGGAACCATAGTCACCGCCCAGCCATGATCGTTCCTAGTTTTTTCTGTTTTTCGGCCAAAAAACTAGAATTCCGCGCGATTCCCATATTTTCGTGTCCTATAGCCCACGCATTCCAAGTGAACCCGGGAACTCCGGACCCCTATCGCCTAAAATTTTTCGGTACTATCAAATATGACTTAAGGAACCATAGTCACCTCCCAGCCATGATCATTCCTCATTTGTTGCGTTTTTCGGCAAAAAAACTAGAATTCCGCCCGATTACAATATTTTTGTGTGCTATTGCCCACCCTTCCAAGTGGTTCCGGGACCCACTGACCCCGATCGCCTAAAATTTTTCCGGGCCGTCAAATACGACCTAAGGAACCATAGTAACCACCTCGCCATGATCGTTCCTCATTTTTTGCATTTTTCGGCCAAACAACTAGAATTCCGCGCGATTCCCATATTTTTGTGTGCTATAGCCCACGCCTTCCGAGTGTACCCGGGACCTCCTGACCCCTATCGCCTAAAATTTTTCCGGACTATCAAATACGACCTAAGGAACCATAGTATCCGCCCCGCCATGATCGTTCCTCATTTTTTGCGTTTTTCGGCCTAACAACTAGAATTCCGCGCGATTCCCATATTTTTGTGAGTTATAGCCCACGCCTTCCGAGTGGTCACGGGACCTCCGGACCCCTATCGCCTAATATTTTTCCGGACTATCAAATAAGACAAAAGGAACCATAGTCACCGCCCTACCAAGATCTTTCCAAATTATTTGCATGTTACTGAAAAAGACGTAGAATTTTGCCCGATTCCCATATTTTCGTGTGCTATTCCCACGCATTCCGAGTGGTCCCAAGAGCCGCGGACCCCAATCGCCTAAAATTTTTCAGGGCAATAGAATATGACCTAAGGAACCATAGTATCCGCCCCGCCATGATCGTTCCTTATTGTTTGCGATTTTCGGCCAAACAACTAGAATTCCGCGCGATTCCCATATTTTTGTGTTTTATAGCCCACACCTTCCGAGTGGTCCCGGGACCTCCGGATCCCTATCGCCTAAAATTTTTCCGGACTATCAAATACGACCTAAGGAACCATAGTATCCACCCCGCCATGATCGTTCCTCATTTTTTGTGTTTTGCGGCCAAACAACTAGAATTCCGTGCGATCCCATATTTTTGTGTGTTATAGCCCACGCCTTCCGAGTGGTCCCGGGTCGCTGGACCCCTATCGCCTAAAATTTTTCCGGACTATCAAATAAGACCTAAGGAACCATAGTCACCGCCCAGCCATGATCGTTCCTTGTTTTTTCTATTTTTCGGCCAAAAAACTAGAATTCCGGGCGATTCCCATATTTTCGTGTCCTATAGCACACGCCTTCCAAGTGAACCCGGGAACTCCGGACCCCTATCGCCTAAAATTTTTTCGGACTATCAAATACGACCTAAGGAACCATAGTATCCGCCCCGCCATGATCGTTCCTCATTTTTTGCGTTTTTCGGCCAAACAACTAGAATTTCGCGCGATTCCCATATTTTTGTGTGTGATAGCCCACGCCTTCCGAGTGGTCCCGGGACCTCCGGACCCCTATCGCCTAATATTTTTCCGGACTATCAAATAAGACCTAAGGAACCATAGTCACCGCCCTGTCATGATCTTTCCACATTTTTTGCATGTTACTGAAAAAGACCTAGAATTTTGCCCGATTCCCATATTTTCGTGTGCTATACCCACGCATTCCGAGTGGTCCCAAGAGCCGCGGACCCCGATCGCCTAAAAATTTTCCGGGCAATCAAATACGACCTAAGGAACCATAGAATCCGCCCCGCCATGATCGTTCCTTATTTTTTGCGATTTTCGGCCAAACAACTAGAATTCCGCGCGATTACCATATTTTTGTGTGTTATAGCCCACACCTTCCGAGTGGTCCCGGGACCTCCGGACCCCTATCGCCTAAAATTTTTCCGGACTATCAAATACGACCTATGGAACCATAGTATCCACCC